>NC_033795.1:73849735-73923426 GCF_001876935.1 Asparagus officinalis | reverse complement strand
AGAGAGAGATAGGTTGATCAGTCGGTTTCTGAGATAAACCGCAAAGAGTGTGAGGGGCAGCGATCAAAACCACGCCAAGGTCAACAATCTCGGCCAGTTGAGCTAATCGGAAGAAGAGATCTTCGGGAGATCAAAGGAACTGAATCAACCGATCCAGTTAATACAAATCGCCGAAGGATCCTTTCACAAGTATCATCCACATTGGCACATTAACACGAATTTTCGGTTCCACAACTCTGTTTTAGAGTTTTAACTCCATTCCGAGTTCTTTAAACTCGTTAAGAGTTTTAATTAGCTTGTAACGCGCAAGTTACACAGCAAACACAGACTTCGTTTTCACAACAATCTATATCAGAGTCTCTATCTCGAGTGATCTTCAAGAGACAGTTACTATCAACACATTACGTAAAATCGTAAGCTTCTACCGAAAGTCATCAAACACTTCGTTTTCCACGTGATAGAGGATCGGTCGGATCGTCAACGCCAGAGCAAGTTTCGCAGCGATCAACTCGAAGGAAGCACTTCCACCGCTACCGTCAAGAAGAAACCCAGTTTTAAACAAAGGGAGAATCAAATTCATTCTCCTCGTCTTGATTGTACATCGATATCGCAAATGTAATCGATTTTGAGAGAATACAAGTCAAATTTTCTTTCTTTGTCTTTTTACATCAAATTTCCTACCAACAACTTTCTACTGAAACATCAAGACCCAAGCCAAGGCATTTCCGTAAAAGAAGGCTGTTTGTTCAAAATGATGAATTTCCAGAAGTAACCGTCAACATGACTGGTAAAGAGAAGGCGACATGGCGTTTTAGTCCAGACCAGTTTTTAGCAGTGTATGATCCGATTGTGATCGGGAACCATTAGACAAATGGATTATCAAAAGATGCAAAAGGGACTACCCTCAGATGACGAAATATCAGATGCTTGTTATGCAATGGCTTCTGATGATACAACGTCAAGTGCAGGACAGTCCTATGAGTCATTTATGATCAATACTGAGCAAATGGCCAAAATTCTTAAAGACGCTCTAGCCAAGCAGAAAGAGAATTTTAAATTTAAAATGGAAATGACTATGCAGGAAATGAGGGATATGCACAACCAATAAATTGCAGCACTAACAAATCAACAAGGAGAGTCCAGCCATCATAATAACCCCAACCAAGTTGATAGTGATCGAGAAGCGGACGAGAATATCAATATGGACACCCCACTCGTCGACAACAATGTTGGGGGTAGTCCCTTGAATAATAATAACACGAGGGAAGACTACGTCGCTTCTACCTAGGAACGTTCAAAGGAAGATACGAGTGAGGATAAGAAGATGAGAGATTTAGAAGGTAAGATCAATGCTGCATCCGTAATAATCTGCCTTAAAGTGTGATGCTCTCCCTTCCGTATTAGCAGCGGGAGTTTTTCTGGTGCACCCGGAGCAAATTAGGTAGCCACCGGTATAGGAATTGGCTCCTCGGTACAGGAATAAGCCTCACTACAACGACCTTCCACCGCGTGAGCATTAAACACCTTCGAAGGAAACTCAACTAAGGTAAACAAATGTGATTATTAGATACAATCATAAATACCTATGTTAAGACAGTATAAGCGTTGAACTTATCTCACGAGCTGTGAAATAGAGTCACAATCTTATTAACTAGGCGGGATGACTAAGAGCTACACTATTCACACGAAGCGCGGGATATACCGTCACGCGAATAACGTGATAATATACTCACCCTCCGGGATATAGCGATGCAGGAGATTGCCCTAAGTTAATTCAAACGTGCCTTGACCAAGCAAGACATGTCTTGTGAAGTGTCCACTCCCACGAAGGAGAGTGACGGCTCTTCCTAATTGCCTCACTAAGGAGAACAAAGCGGGGATGCACAACGCAGCATGATATATTAATATTATATTCATGAATAAAAAGAGGCGATGAAATTATACCTGTGCAACTAAACGGTGCCGGCTCGGGCGACTGAGTCGCCGAGCTACCTTGAGCGATGCGGGATCTCTTGGGCAACATATCTGTTAAAAGAGTTAACAATTCGATTACGTCAGAGGTTGAGAAGTAGCAACCTAGTACAAATGGAAAACTGCACTATTCTACGAAATAGGATTTATCGGTTAAAAGTCTGATTAAACCTACATAGTAGGCCTGATGCAGATTCAGTTTCAACCCATGACAGCTCAAATCAAGCCAAATATCTCGGGTTTTGGTTCAAGACATGAACGTGGCCAAACAAGAAAACAACGTGTCTACGAATCAGAATATCGTGTGCACTAAAAGCCTGATAGGGCAGTTATCATGCAGTATTCTGGATTCAAATTACGTAACGGTTCGTGACGAAAACTAAATATTCAGTTTATATGAGATCAGTTCTCATGCGCGGCTACACATGCAAAATGAGAGGGTAGCAGGCAAGCAAGATCATTTCTCAGGCTCAAGAATAAGGCGTTTGTACAGAGTTAAGGCAAATACCTCACGCACACCTAACCAAGTCAAACATGGGAATTTAGGTGGATTACAAACCTAAGTTTGGCTAAATTCGTGTATTCAAGGGGATAGGCTCTGATATCCAAGCACAAGGTCTCAAAATTCCCCTCAAAGCCGAAAATCAGAATGCAAGAAAATGGATCAAAGGTACGCAATCGTGTACCCAAGTCCAAGAGTTTCACATCTCAATATTAACTCAACCGATTTGGTTAGCACCCAAACCAAAGTCTAATCTTCGACAATCACCCAAAGTTCAACTAAAGGAGTGAAATAAAGAGTTCGATCGTCATTCAAATCCTCTAACACAATCAAGAACAGGTCATGGTTCAAGATTTCCCCAAAAAGAAAACAGTCTAGGGTTTCATTCCTTCATTAAAATCGAAACATGAATGAAGCTAACCCTACATGAAATTAAGGTTAGGGAGAGCGACGAAATTACCTAAAAGTCTGAAGGAGAGAACATTGCAAGCCGAACCCATAGCAAGCCTCGAGCTTGAGACTTAAACCAAAACCCTAGCCCTCAAAATTGAATCCGCCAGGATCAAAGGGATTCGAAGACAAGATTCAAAGAGACAAAGGGTAAGGAGGATTTGGAAACTGTTTGAAATGAGTTCTTGAGGAAATGGCTCGGAGAAAATTTTTGAAATGACGAAGAAGAGGAAATGGAGAAGTCGGGGTTTTTTAAAGAGCCTTGAACCGAACCAAACCCAGTTCGAACCGTCCAAACCAAGCCAAGCCAAACCGAACCAAATCAAGAAGTCAACCCAAGAACTCCTGTGCTGACTCGCACGCATGCGAGTCACCAAATGGCGACTCGCAAGCATACGAGCCACCAAATGCTGACTCGCACCCATGCGAGTCACCAAATGGTGACTCGGACACGTGCAGACCACCATTTACTAGCTCGCACGTATGACAAGCTGTTTGGCCAATTTATGGGTATTTTGACCTATTTTCGAGTATTTTCGACATATACGGCACCCGTATTCATACTCCGATGGGTATATGAGTCTAAACTATTACATACCTTTGTTGGGAAGTTTCTAAAGAATATCATTCAAAATATTCTTAAGGATAACCCGACATAACTCTCATGAGTATACGAGTATAAACTGATCCTCCTCGCTCTAACACCTTAAGAATTTAAACTGTGTAGGCTCCAGTTAACGTACGAGTATAAACTGTGTTAACGCTAGTCAACGCGTCGATAACTTCGCCAAAATAAAGCTAAGGGAAATTATGGAGTTCAACTACATTCAGATATGAATTCCTGACAAAGATGACCAGTTCAAAGTCAACTCGATGGCACGAGCTAAGTTCAGAAGATTACACACCAGTCTCAGTTCAAGACTTCAACAGTGGTCAGACGATAAACGCAGCACCGAAAGAAATTCATCTATTCAACAAAAATACTAAGTAGATTGAAGACTGAAGAAGCTAAGAGCTGAAACGAATTACAGGTCTGTCATACCGACTAAAGGTTGGGCCTATCATATCCAAAGTATTCCAGACTCTTTAAAAAAAAAATAAGGCTGAAACACTTTGGATGAGATATCTGTAGGCGTCAAAAATTGCTTATGAGTTCCCACACGCAGCTCAAGACAAAGAGAACATGATGAACGTCATCACCCGAGTCAATGAAGAGTATCTAATGCCAATAAGACGCATGAAGCGAATCGGTAAAGCGCGCAAGTTAACAAAGTGACGAAACACGCGTAAAGGGGCAAAGCAAACAAACCGAAGGAGATACAAATAGCCAAAAGAGTCAAGAAGACATAACAACAGGCCAGAAGACTCGCACGCATGTGAGTCACCAAATGGTGACTCGCACCTGTGCGAGTCACCAAATGGTGGCTCACACCCATGCGCCATCACGACTACTTTGGCCTCCCAAAACTTCCCAAAACACGGATTTCGATGTTTTATTAGAATTCTTTCGTCCCAGGACCTCCCCAACTGTTCTGAAGCTATCCTTAAGTGTGGCTGGGTGGTTATACACTGCAGATGACGTCAAAACACATAATATTATTAGAAAACACGGCAATAAAAGCCTATAAATAGAAGCCCAGGGTCTTCATTAAAGAGGATCTAAAATCTGAGGGTGAGGTGCTGTCCAATTGAACAGTAGATCACGAATTTTAGAGGAGAATTGGCAGATATTGGTGAACTTTTTCATAAAGAAAAAGCATTCGAAAGATTTGAGATTCTCTCCCCCTCTTTCCTCCGGATCAAACCTGGTTTTGATCTCGAGAAGAACCATAATCTCGCTTGGTCGTGATTGTCGTTCCTGTGATTGTTTCCTTCGTGAAGCAAGAGCATAATTACACTTATCAACCGAATCTGATCCGCGGCGGTCCAAGGACTAACGCGTCCCTGGCACAGGCAAAGATCCCACGCAAAGCAACATGAGATAAACTACTACTGCGTTTTGTTGGATAAAGTTATAATCTTTAATTTTCATTGTAAGAAGATCTTATAGAAAGATCGACTTTTCTTTTAGTTTGAACTTGTAATCGATGAACGATGTAACAGGTTTAACAGCAATGGAAACGACAACTTTTGACGAAAACAACTATGTATATCTAATAAGAATTCATCAAATTATCAACTTAATCTTACTTAATGTATTAGTATTTGAATCCCAAAGGTATTTTTGTCTACCGAAAGCTTTTCCTGAACTCGTAGTTTTAAAGGGAGTATGATATGATAAAATACACAAAGTTTTAAGTTACTTGATAGTTGACATCCCTTGTTATAGCTGAAGAGCGGAAATGCTAGATGCTCTCTTAATTGCATCTTGACCTAGAATTTATATATTATTTGTATTTTAATCTTTTTTTCTATCATTTTGTCTATATACTAATCATTTTCTCACTTACAAACATTGTTTATTCCCATATATATATAACTAACATCATACTCTTATTTATTCACTTACCGTTATCTCCATTCAGAACAAATCATTTTTCTTGTATGGAATAGCACTTCATTCAGAACAAATCATATTCGAACACTAAAATGACATTTTATTGTTTGATCCTAATAGTGAACATGCTCTCAGATATTTTTTCTAGAAAGCTAGATTGTCATTTGGTTTTATATAACTGACATCATATATTTTCTCCAAAAAAAAAGAAAAAGAAAAAAAACCCTGACATCATATTCTGGTGAATTTTAATCATTTTTATATTCCTCAAAACAAATTATGACCATAATGAAGCATGGATGATTATAATTGAACTGATAGCTTAATTTTTTTCTATTTAATGGTAATAGCGAACAAAGTATTACATAAGTTTTTCTCGAAAGTTTGGAGGTTCACATATTCTTATAAAATCTACCAAATATTAGAGCTATTTGATGGGAACCGGGGTCCATCCCCATGATGAATTAATATAGATTTAATCCATGGAGATTTTGTGGTTGACTACATGCATGCATTGATAGATTGTCTTTCTCCATGTATTAGGAAAATGAAGGGTTAGTCTTTGGACTTCCCCATGTAATGAATGTGGTATAACCAAGAGGTATATCCTCCCTATAAATAGAGGGGAGATGGTGAAGGTTGAATGTAAGAAGCAAGAAGAATAACCACATACAATCTATAATCCTCAAGTGAGTTTTGAGAGAGAGTTGTAATCCTCAAGTGAGTTTTGAGAGAAAATGATCTTCAAGTTAAGTTATACCAACTTGAGAGAAGACCCTTTGTAAGCTTTCATTTGATTATAGTGGAAACGGTGAAGAAGGGGCGGGTGAGGACGTAGGCTCAATTTGAGCTGAACCTCGGTAAATCTTGTGTGTGCAATCTCTCTATTTCTCTATTTGTTTCTCTTCTACTTTTTGTTCCCATCTCATCACAAAGACGGGAAAGGTCTTGTTGTACTGTTAATTTTCCAACAGTGGTATCAGAGCAAGGTTGCTAATCTTCTTGTGTTGAGATGGATACTCCAGTCGACGGCGTTCGAATGATCAGTTTGAATGGACGCAATTAGATGATATGGAAGGCAAAGATGGTAGATCTTCTATATTGCAAGGAGCTCTATGCGCCAGTTGAAGGTGAATCCTCCAAGCCAGAGTCCATGACGGCGGATGACTGGAAGAAGCTTGACCGAAAAACCATCGGCACCATTCGGCAATGGGTGGATGATACTGTATTCCATCATATGTCAAATGAGACGTCAGCAAAAAAGCTTTCTTGATTCGGAAGCTTGTCAATCTCAAGTTCAAGGAAGGTGATTCTATATCTGAACATTTGCTTTCTTGATTCGGAAGCTTGTCAATCTCAAGTTCAAGGAAGGTGATTCTATATCTGAACATTTGAATGAAATTCAAAGTATCTCAAGTTCAAGGAAGGTGATTCTATATCTGAACATTTGAATGAAATTCAAAGTATTGTAAATCAACTTGTAGCTATGAAGATGGTGTTGGAAGATGAGCTTCAAACCCTTCTTTTGCTTAGCTCGTTACCACATAGTTGGGAGACGCTAGTGGTGTCTCTTAGCAACTATGCACCTGATAGAGTTGTATCCATGAACCAAGTTACAAGCAGCCTCTTGAATGAAGAAATACAAAGAAAGTCATCTGGATCCTCCCATTCTCATGCTCTTGTTACCAAGAACAGCGGGAGGAGCAAATATCGACAGCCTCAGAATCGAGACAAGTCTAGAGGAAAGTCAAAGGCTAGAAAGGACATAAGTTGCTATCACCGCGGAAAGAATGGACACATAAAACGGGAATGCCGCAAGTTCAAACGAGAACAAAAGGAAGGAAAGACTAATAAAAAACAAGACATGAATAAAAGTGCAGCTGTTGTTACTGACAATGAAATTGTGCTTTTCTCGGCATGTGAAGAAGACTGTGCAAATCTCACTTGCCAAAACTCGGAATGAGTGATTGATTCTGGTGCCTCCTACCATGCTACTCCCCGGAAGGACTACTTCACTTCGCTTCGTGAAGGTAATCTTGGAATGGTAAAAATGGGTAACATTAAAAACTCTTCTCAAATTCTTGGCATTGGAAATATTTGTGTTACTACTAACCTTGGAACAAAGATGATTCTAAAAGATGTTAGATTTGTGCCCGATCTTCGTCTTAATATTCTCTCCATCGGCAAGCTTGATGAAGAAGGATATATGAGCAACTTTGGTAAAGGATGTTGGAAGCTTACCAAAGGGTCACTTGTACTAGCAAGAGGAAAGAAGTGTTACACTCTCTATAAGACTCAATTTCACTTAGAGAATGATGAACTTGGAACAGTGGAAGGTACCTCTATGGATTTGTGGTACAAACGGCTTGGCCACATGAGCGAGAAAGGACTACAAACTCTCGCAAGGCGACAACTACTTCCATCCATACAAGGTACAACACTATCCCACTGCTTGATTGGGAAATAACACCGGGTAGCTTTTGTTAAAAATTATAACAAAAAGAAAACTGGCATATTAGACTTAGTCTATTCGGATGTATGCGGACCCATAAATGAAAAAACTTTTAGTGGTACCTCATACTTTGTGATCTTCATAGATGATGCATCTAAAAAGGTGTGGGTGTATGTCATAAAAACCAAAGATCAAGTCTTTGAAGTTTTCAAAGACTTTCATACTAAAGTTGAAAGAGAAACTAGAAAGATCTTAAAGTGTATTCATACTGATAATGGTGGTGAGTATACTTCAAGGATGTTTGAAGACTATTGTTCTTTTTATGGCATTAGACACCAAAAGATTGTTCCACACACACCACAACACAATGGGATTACAGAAAGGATGAACCACACAATTGTGGAAAGGATAAGGAGTATGCTATTCTTAGCTAAATTACCAAAATATTTTGGGGAGAAGCAGTGCGAACAACCTGCTACTTGATAAACACGTCCCCCTCAGTTTTCTTGGATGGAGATATTCCTGAAAGAGTTTGGAGTGGAAAGGATATTTTATATTCTCACTTGCGGGTGTTCGGGTGCAAGGTATTTGTACATGTACCTAAGGAAAAAAGAACAAAGCTTGATGATAAAGCTATTCCATGAATCTTCCTAGGATATGGAAATGATAAATTTGGATATAGGTTGTGGGATCCTAAAAATAAGAAAATTGTGAGGAGTAGAGATGTTGTTTTTTGTGAAGATAAAACACGTGCTGATTTTGAAAAAGAAGAGGAGCCACAAAACACTCATATCATCCCAGATCCAATCTCTACACCAGTCCACAAAACACTCATATCATCCCAGATCCAATCTCTACACCAGTTGTTTTTCCTTCTCCCATGCTAGAAAGTAATGATTTTCAAGATGTGCCCAGATCCAATCTCTACACCAGTTGTTTTTCCTTCTCCCATGCTAGAAAGTAATGATTTTCAAGATGTGCAGGAAGAAGAAAAAATTACAGGTTCCCCAGGTTTTGATCAGGGGGAGCATGAACATGTAGAGCCATCATATATGGATCAACCACAAGTACCTCAGTTGAGACGGTCAGAGAGAACGACAACCCTCAACTAGATACCCTGTTTCAGAGTATACTATGATAACAGATGCAGGTGAACCAGAAAGCTTCCATGAAGCACAAGTTCATGATGATCGTGCAAATTGGAAGAAAGCTATGCAAGAGGAGATTGATTCTTTGCATAAGAATCACACTTATGACTTGGTGGAGCTACCTAATAACAAAAAAGCCTTGAAGAACAAATGAATGTTCAAAATCAAGAACGAAGGAAATGGTCAAGTCAAGTACAAAGCTCGCCTCGTGGTGAAAGGTTTCAGTCAGAAGCAAGGTATTGACTATGAAGAAATTTTTTTCTCCTGTTATAAAGATGTCTTCTATTCGGGTTATTCTTGGTCTTGCTTCTTCTCAAGACCTTGAAGTTGAGCAGTTAGATATGAAGACAACATTCCTTCATGGTGATTTGGCAGAAGAAATCAATATGGAACAGCTCGAGGGTTTCAAGGTAAAAGGTAAAGAATACTTGGTTTGCAAATTGAAAAAGAGCTTGTACGGACTCAAGCAGGCACCGCGAATGGTATAAAAGGTTTGTTTTTTTATGCTTGACCATGGGTACAAAAGAATATCTGCAGATCATTGTGTTTACGTCAAAAAGTTCTCGGATGATGATTTTATTATTCTCTCTCTATATGTTGATGATATGCTTGTTGTTGGAAAAGATATGTCTAAACTTGATAGGTTGAAGAAAGAGCGAAGCAAGTCCTTTGACATGAAGGACTTAGGAGCAACACAACATATATTAGGAATGAAGATTTCTCGAGACAGAAGTGCGAGAAAGTTATGGCTATCACAAGAAAGATACATTGAACGTATTCTGGAGAGGTTCAATATGTTGAACTCTAAGCCAGTCAGCACACCGCTAGCAGCTCATTTTAAGCTAAGTACAAAACAAAGCCCTTCAAGTGAGAAGGAGAAGGAGGAGATAAAGGGCATTTTATTTGCCTCGGCCATCGGAAGTTTGATGTACTCCATGGTTTGTACAAGACCCGACATAGCACATGCAGTTGGAGTGGTAAGTCATTATCTTACCAATCCTAGTAAAGAACATTGGGAAGCAGTAAAGTGGATCCTAAGATATCTTAGAGGAAACTCTAAATATTATTTATTTTTTGAAGGTGAAAAACCTATCTTGGAAGGCTATACTGATTCTGATATGGCAATTTACTTGGACAAAAGAAAGTCCACACTAGTATACTTATTTACCTTTGTAGGGGGAACCGTATCATGGCAGTCAAAGCTGCAAAAGTGTATCGCTCTATCCGCCACAGAAGCTGAGTATATCGCTACTATAGAAGCCAGCAAGGAGCTCTTGTGGATGAAGAATTTTCTGAAGGAGCTATCTCTCAAGCAAGAGAAGTACACTCTATACTGTGACAATCAGAGCGCCATCGACTTGAGTAAAAATGCTACCTATCACTCAAGGATAAAACATATCGACGTATGCTTTCATTGGATCCGTAATGCTTTGGAGAATCATTTTTTGCACATTAAGAAGATTGATACAAGCCAAAATCCATCTGACATGATGACGAAGCCTCTACCAAAAGAGAAGCATGACTTCTGCCGAAGAAAGGCAGATATGACTACTGTTTAAAAACTTTCTCCTCATGAGGATAGAGGGGGAGATTAATGGGAACCAGGGTCCATCCCCATGATGAATTAATATGGATTTAATCCATGGAGATTTTGTGGTTGACTACATGCATGCATTGATAGATTGTTTTTCCCCATGCATTGGGAAAAGGAAGAATTAGCCTTTGGACTTCCCCATGCAATAAATACGGTGTAACCAAGAGGCATATCTTCCCTATAAATAGAGGGAAGATGGTGAATGTTGAATGCAAGAAGCAAGAAGAAGAACTACATACAATCTATAATCCTCAAGTGAGTTTTGAGAGAGAGTTGTAATCCTAAAGTGAGTTTTGAGAGAAAGTGATCCTCAAGTTAAGTTATACCAACTAGAGAGAAGACCATTTGTAAACTTTCATTTGATTATAGTGGAAACGGTGAAGAAGGGGCAGGTGAGGATGTAGGCTCAATTTGAGTTGCATCTCGGTAAATCTTGTATGTGCAATTTCTCTATTTGTTTCTCTTCTATTTTTTATTCTCATCTCATCACAAAAACGAGAAAGGTCTTGTTGTACTGTTAATTTCCCAACACTATTTGGCCACTTCATCTCCTTCGCGTCCCGATTACACTAACTCGACAGTCGCTCTTTGAATTGTTAGATCTACATAAAACTTGAGATCTAAAACCATATAGCCATGATTAATTCGAAGAGATTAACAAGAATCATAAAGGAGCGGAAGCTTATACCTGAATCCATTGCTTGAACTTGAGATGAGTTTTGAAATAGATTTATTAGATTAAATCCAACAATCTCCCACTTGGGCACCATATGATTCCTTAAATTGTGTATAACCTTATGAGCTCAAAATTGCTATCACTGAAAAGGTATTTCCGAACAATCTCGTCCATTGACTATATCAATATAGGATCAAAGCGGCCTTCGTCACATTTATCGTGACTCGACCCATCAATGGTCACATATACCAATACAATCAAACGACATAGATCAATCATGGATGTGCAGCATGAAAATTACATGCAATGTGATCAGTACATGTCTATTTTCAACTGGTCCTCCTTAGTGAGGTCAAAACCAAACATAATGTAACAGAGTGTCTTAACTGAATACTTTATTCTGATCAGACAATACAACCAAACATAAAGCACCACAAATACAAACTCCCACTAAAACATAATATCCTCAAATAATACCACACCCATATGAGCAGTATGCTCATGAAAGACCTTAGGTGGCAATCCCTTAGTAAGAGGATCAGCTATCATGGAGTTTGTCCCAATGTGCTCTATGGATATCTGTCCACTCTGTACCCTTTCTTTCACAACCAGGAACTTAATGTCAATATGTTTTGACTTAGTTGAGCTCCTGTTGTTATTGGAATACATTACTGCAGATTTATTATCATAATATAACTTTAGTGGTCTTTCAACATTTTCCAAAATGCGCAGTCCCGTGACAAAATTTCGCAGCCATATTCCCTGATTGGATGCCTCATAGCAAGCTACAAATTCTGCTGCCATAGTGCAGGAAACTACTAGTGTCTGTTTGATACTTTTCCATGATATAGCTCCTCCTGCTAACATATAAATGTAGCCAGATGTAGACTTCCTGCTATCTTGGCATCCAGCAAAATCAGAGTCTGAATACCCAATGACCTCTAACTGTTCTGATTTTCTGTATGTGAGCATGTAATCTTTTGTTTTCTGAAGATACCTCATAACCCTTTTGACTGCTATCCAATGATCCATACCAGGGTTGCTTAAGTATCTGCCTAACATCCCAACAATGTACGCAATATCCGGACGCGTACATACCTGAGCATACATTAGACTTCCTACAGCCGAAGCATAAGGAATCTTCTGCATTTCCTGAATTTCAAGGTTACCTTTAGGGCACTGATTGAGACTAAACTTGTCTCCTTTAGCAACAGGGGTGTCACCTGGTCTGCAATCTTGCATGCCAAACCTTTTAAGTACCTTATCGATATAGCTCTTTTGTGATAATCCAAGAATACCCCGAGAGCGATCTCGATGTATCTGGATCCCTAATATAAAAGAGGCGTCCCCAAGATCTTTCATCTCAAAATTCTTTGATAGAAATCTCTTGGTTTCGTGCAACATGCCTATATCATTAGTGGCAAGCAAGATGTCATCGACATACAGAACCAGAAAAATATACTTACTCCCACTGAACTTGTGATATACACAGTCATCAACAATGTTCATCTCAAAACCGAACGAGATAACTATTTGTTGAAACTTATGATACCATTGACGAGGAGCTTGCTTGAGTCCATAGATGGATTTCCTTAATTTGCAAACCATATTCTTTGGGTCTCCTGACACAAAGTTTTCTGGTTGCACCATATAAATCATCTCATCAATGTCTCCATTGAGAAATGCAGTCTTAACATCCATCTGATGTAACTCAAGATCATAATGAGCAACAAGTGCCATGATTATTCTGAAAGAGTCTTTCGATGAAACCGGAGAGAAAGTCTCTGTATAATCAATGCCTTCCTTTTGAGTATAGCCTTTAGCCACAAGACGTGCCTTATACCTCTCCACATTACCATTTGCATCCCGCTTGGTTTTAAAAATCCATTTACAACCAATTGGTTTTGCACCTTCTGGTAATGGGACAAGTTCCCAAACCTTATTGTCTTGCATAGACTTGTACTCTTCATTCATGGCATCAATCCACTGTTGAGAGTTAGAACTTTTCATGGCCTGAGAGAAGTTGATTGGATCATCTTCTAACATTCCACTACTTTCCTCATGTTCTTGGAGAAATACAATATAATCATCCGGAATAGCATTTCTCCTTTCTCTCGTGGATCTCCTTAATGGCACTGGTTCTTGAGGTTGTTGAGTTTGTTCTTCTGGAACGGGGAGTTGTTCAACATTGTCATCTTGAGGTTCCGGATTTACTTCTTGAGCAACAACAGGTATAGGAACCTGAATATTATCAGAAGTAACTGTATGGTCCGGATTTACTTCTTGAGCAACAACAGGTATAGGAACCTGAATATTGTCAAAAGTAACTGTATGGATTGGATCTGAAGCCAATTCCTCCTCAAAACTAATGTCTCTAACCTTATTTCTCCCCCCAAACTCAACATCCTCAAAGAATGTTGCTGTTCCCGTCTCAAAAATATTCCTTAGTGTGGGATCATAAAACTTATAGCCCCTAGAGCGTTCAGAGTACCCAATAAAGTAGCTGCTAACTGTTTTGGAGTCCAATTTCTTTTTATTTGGCCTATAAGGCCTTGCCTCAGCTGGACATCCCCAAATATGTAAATGCTTTAAACTGGGCTTTCGACCAGTCCAAAGCTCATAAGGTGTTTTAGCAACTGCTTTACTTGGTACTCTATTCAGAATGTAAGCTGCTGTCTTAAGTGCTTCTCCCCAGAGTGACTCTGGTAAAGAAGAATGAGCAATCATACTTCTTACCATATCCTTAAGAGTCCTGTTTCGTCTTTCAGCTACACCATTCATGCTAGGTGAACCCGGCATGGTGTACTGTGGGACGATACCGCATTCCTCTAGGTATCTAGCAAATGGTCCTGGACGTTGTTCACCTGAACCATTATATCTACCGTAGTACTCACCACCACGATCAGATCTAACAGTTTTAATTCTTCTGTTGAGTTGATTCCCAACTTCAGCTTTATAGGCTTTGAACATGTCCAGAGACTCAGATTTTTCATGAATAAGATATAGGTGCCCATAACGTGAGTAATCGTCTATGAATGATATAAAATATTATTGACCATTTCAGGATTCTTATAGGCTTTGAACATGTCCAGAGACTCAGATTTTTCATGAATAAGATATAGGTGCCCATAACGTGAGTAATCGTCTATGAATGATATAAAATATTGTTGACCATTCCAGGATTCCGTAGGGAATGGCCCACAAATATCCGTATGTATCAATTCTAAGACATCCGAAGATCTGTTGGCACCTAATCTTTTCACTTTGGTCTGTTTTCCCTTGATACATTCAACACATACGTCGAAGTCCGAAAAATCAAGGGAATCCAAAATGCCATCAGACACAAGACGCTCAACTCTACCTTTTGAGATATGACCTAAGCGCTTATGCCATAATGTCGCCGAATTTTCCTTATTTAATTTACGCTTAGTACCACGTGATTCCACATGCAAGGATTCATTATAAGAAGCAATTGTATCGAGCAGATATAGGTTGTCATAAGTGCTTAAGTAACCGGTTCCCACAACATTTGAATTAAAAGATAAACTGAATTGACTGTTTCCAAATGAACAAGAATAACCTGATTTGTCCAATACAGAAACAGAAACCAAATTCCGTCTAAAAGACGGTACTACAAAAGTATCTTTTAAGTCCAAATAAGAACCAGTTCCTAATAGCAACCTAAAATGCCCAATTGCTTCCACATCTACCGATTGACCGTCACCCACAAAGATGTGTCTTTCAACATCACTTGGCTTTCGGTAGCTCAGGTAACCCTGCATAGAAACACTTATGTGAGTAGTAGTACCATAGTCTAACCACTAAGTGTTTCTAGGTACTGAAGCTAAATTAACCTCAGAACAGACCAAAGTAAGGAACGTACCCTTAGTAGCACGCCAGGCGTGATATTTTGTACAATCCTTCTTTACGTGTCCAGGTTTATTACAAAAGAAACAACCCTGATTATCCTTATGTTGTTTCTTCTGAACTGGACCCTTAGCAGCTTCATTATCATTCTTCCTTTTCTTGCCCTTATCCTTAGAGGCATAGGCCAAATGAGCACTTTCTGTCTTATCTTGCTTCAATCTGTCTTCTTCTTGCACACAGTATGAAATGAGCTCATTTAGAGTCCATTTCTCCTTTTGACAGTTATAACTGACCTTAAATTGGTTAAACTGTGCAGGAAGAGACAACAAAACCAGATGCACTAATAACTCGTCACAAAGATCGAGTTTAAGTGCCTTAAGCTTTGAAGCAATATGAGACATTTCCATAATGTACTCCCTGATGTTTCCCTTGCCCTTATACTTCATTGAAATCAAGCGAGCTAAAAGCGTGCTTATTTCTACCTTATCGTTTTTCACAAAACGCTTCTCAATTTCGGCAAGGAAATCTTTAGTCTTAGTAATCCCTTCGAATTCTATGCCCCTGAAGGCTTCCGAAACGCCGCGCTTAATGATCATAAGACTCATGCAATTTGAACGCTCCCATTTCTCATACTCCTTCTTTGCATCAGGAGTGCTATCCGCATTGAGAGGTTGGGGTTGTTCAGTTCTTAATGCATAGTCAAGATCCATGCAGCCAAGAACAATTAATATGTTCTCTTTCCAAACCTTGAAGTTTGTCCCATTTAGCATGGGAATTGAGTTGATGTTAGCAGAAATTGTTGCAGCAGATGCATTAGCTGAAATAAAACAAAAAATGCTCACATCAATAACCATAATTAGTAATCAATAAAATTCAAATAATGACAATCCCCATCCAATATATCGGGCACAACATTAATATCAAGTCTTTGGACAGTAATATTAACTTGTAAGTGACACTTTGTTGCAATGATCAAACATTGACAATAACTCATGTCAAATAATGAAACTATCTTTGGATTGATTCATTATTCACATGTAAACCTTATAATTGTCACACGCTTATCATCGCAGATGTGTATACAGTCTAAATAAATATTAACCTTCCTTTGGGCCGATTAAATATTTACACGAAAGCATACACACAAACATCTCACATTCCTCATGAACAATCTACACAAGAGAGGTTACTTTGGCAACTTCTTGTTTCAATTAATCAATTGGAGTGAGAGACAACCTTAATACCTTAGTGTCATAATATTTGAATTAAATAATTGATTAAAAAGCCAAAATAGATTTAAATTAAAGAGTTTAATTAAATCAACTGAATTTCCAAAAAACTTAATTTGGGGTCTCATAGCTTAATTAGGGCCCATAACTTAATTAAATAAATTAAGTATACCAAAGTGGACCCATGAAAAGCCGAGGCTTAACCATAGTGAACACGAAGTTCGCTTGACTTCGAACGCGTGGTTCGACTGTATTGAGTACGAGACTCACTTAAGTACGAACGCGAGGTTCGTCTGAGAATGAACGCGAGGTTCGTTTGAAAAAAAGAACACGAGGTTCAACTTGAGAACGGACGCGAGGTTCGTTTGAAAAATGAACGCGAGGTTCAACTTGAGATACGAACGTGAGGTTCGACTGAAATACGAACGCGAGGTTCGACTAAAAAACGAACGCGAGGTTCGACTGAAATACGAACGCGAGGTTCGACTTGAGATACGAACGTGAGGTTCGACTGAAATACGAACGCGAGGTTCGGCGAAGTTCGTTTAAATTGAGCGCGAGGCTCACCTTAGAACTGAGCGCGAGGCTCACCTTAGAACGAACGCGAAGTTCGTTTAAATTGAGCGCGAGGCTCACCTTAGAACTGAGCGCGAGGCTCACCTTAGAACGAACGCGAAGTTCGTTTAAATTGAGCGCGAGGCTCATCTTAGAACGAACGCGAGGTTCGTTTGATTTGAGTGCAATGCTCACTTGAGAACTGAACGCGAAGTTCGGTTGAATTTGAGCGTGAAGCTCACCTGAGAACGAACGCGAAGTTCGTTTGAGGTAACACCTCCTTAATTTTTGCCACGAACCCTTAGGGTTTCAAACCGAAACCGCCGCCGACCAGACCCAAAAAATTCCTTGATTTTTATTTTTAAAGAACCAGATCCATAATCGAAAAAAAATTTGTGATCCAGATCCAAGAAAAAATCAAAGAAAAATCCAAAAAATTCCAAAATGTTACTGTTCACCAGGGATTTTTTAGCTACTGTTCATCCGAAAAAAACTTTACTGTTCATCCGAAAACAAAACTATCCAAACCAAAGATTTTAAGATAAAAAAACCCAATTTTAATCTTAATCTCTTAGAACAAATCAAGGTGGCTCTGATACCACTTGTTAGATCTACATAAAACTTGAGATCTAAAACCATATAGCCATGATTAATTCGAAGAGATTAACAAGAATCATAAAGGAGCGGAAGCTTATACCTGAATCCATTGCTTGAACTTGAGATGAGTTTTGATCTTCTAACCTTAGGGTTCTCTCTAGCCGAATTTCTCTCTAGATGGGGGTGAAGAGAATTAGAGAATGTAACCCTAGATTAGGGACCATAACCCCTTATTTATAGATGTTGTACATTTACAATTTGGCCCCTCAACAAATCACAATTACAACCTGGTATCTGCACATATAACCCCATGACTTATTTAAATACCCAATTAACCCAAATTAATTAATCACTTTAGTGGGTTATCCTAAAAGATAACAATACACATTGATTAATCATATGTGCCCACAAATAGATTTATTAGATTAAATCCAACATGAATGTCTTCCCAAAGCAAGCAAGTCTTAATTGATGCCTATTATTTAATTGCCTACTCGTGCTCTCTAGATGGCTTGAGAGAAAGGAAGAGAGAACTCGATGATCCAAGCTGGAAAAGGTCTGTGGAAATGCATAGTAAAATATTAATTATGATGCCCACGTGCGTCTAGCAATTAGAAAAGATGCAACTTTCTTCGGGTTAGAAAATAGTTGATGAAAATTGACTTGTGGGAGATCATTTTGTTGTTGTTGTTGTTGTTGAGGCTCTTTTAATTCTTCGGGGGCAACGGATTTGCTGCTGGTGTTTCCCAATGACCCTCCCATACTTAGTTTAGTGACTTGAGAAAAAAAGAAGAAGATGAGAATCTAGTCAGATTGAGAATGAAAGTAGACTCGGAGATTTAATTACCAAATGTTACCTCTTTTATGTTAACTAGGAGGGATAGGTGGAGGAAAGAGGGAAGTTCACGCGGTGCCATCTGGTCCACTCAGGTAAGCCGTGTGGAAGCTTTCTCTGCAACTGAATTGTCCACGTGTCGCTCAAGTGCTGACTGAGGTAGTTAAGATGGCATGATAGAGAGTGGAGAGAACAATTACTACGATCGTGTTGCCGCTCTCATGTGAGTTAGCTAGGTAGGGTTCACTACCTCACATGAGGGGGAGATTTGATCTCATCTGGTCACCAAAGAGTGTACGTTGAGCAAAGTTGCGGATGCGATACCTTAGACGAGGAATGAGCAAGGAATGAGCAGTCTTGTTACTCAATGTGGTACGTGGTCGTCTGGGTTTCTATTAACCACTTGATTAGGTATGTGATTCCTCTACTGGCTACCTTTTTTAAAAGTTGGTTTTAATTATGGCATACGCACATAAGTAATTGGCGTGTGAAATTATGTAGTCAAATGTAAACTATTCTATTATCCGATTCGATAACCGCTAGTTAAATATAGAAGTAACAACTTAGCAAATAGTTGGATTTAAAAGGCAATAAACAAACAACAGGGTATTTAAATGCCATTTAGTCTTTGGTTTTTAAGAGAGGGAGATAGAGTGAGGTGATCGGGAAGGGACAAGATAATCTATACTACTATTTACAAAACTCTCTGATGTCCTTTTCTATGTTCTCTCTTCTTTTGTAATTAAAATAAAGGTTTTTCCCCCTAAAAACCATCTTTAAAATTTAATCATTGTACATAAATTATCTTCCATTTTTAATTTATAGTTGGTTTTTGTTCCAATCAACAACCCCAAGTTAAAATTTTCACTAAAACCCCAAATGCTCTTAAAAAACTCACATTCAAGATACATGACTCACTTTATTAATGTTTTGGTTTACTTAGGATATAAGTCATGTACCTTAAATGTGCATTTTTTAAAGCGTTTTCTATTTTTTTTTGTGAGAATTCCACTAAGAGGTGGTTGACTGGAATAAAAGCTCACTTTAAAGATGGTTTACGTGTAAATTGAAAATAAAGGGGTTTTTGTATAATGAACCTATTTTAAGTGGCTTCTTGGGGGAAAAACTCTTAAAACAATATAGAAGAGTTTTTTTTTAAATAAAGAACTCCTCAAAATGGTAATTTCATATTAGGACTTATGTGATGATATTTTGGGATGATCTCACTATATTCAGCTTTAAAAAGGCTAAAGATGTTGCATGGTGGCCTCATCATACGTCAGACTCTTTTTTAATTAAATCTAGGGAAAAATGCTTCCAGCCTCCAAAACACAACAAAACGTGCTCCCCCCAAGACTTTTTCAACGGGTGCTTTGCCCCCAAAATCGCCCGCAATTTTCTTCCAGCCCTCAAAACGAATCCCCAGGCATAACTCCGTTTAAACCCCACTCGAAATGCCTAAAATACCATTACGTTTAAAATTCCCCGTTATGAGTTACCTCCTCATCCGTACCCTGTCATCTCTCTCTTCTGCAAGCAAACCGACTCCAGAAACTCAATTCAAAACCCTAGCCTTAAATCAACCGACTCCAACGCAAACCGAATCAAAGCAAATGGATCAAAATGGCCGACGATTCAACCTCCAAAGCCAACCTCCATGCCAACCACAGCGAAAGCGATGACGCCCAGCAGTTCAAAATCTCAGAAAGAGCCCATACAATTGCAGTGCCGACTGAATCTGAAGCTGGAGCTACGATTGCTGAAGTTCTAACGGACATCGTAACCAGCCATTCTCAACCCAGAAGCTCACCTCAAAATTTAAGTGTAAGCCCCCGCAAAGGTCTAGAGGGCCGCACCGGCACCACCGACGCGTCCAACGATACCACTAGAGTGCTCCTTGGTCTACAGAGAGGAGAAAAAGAGAAGCACGTGGCAGCATCCAAAAGGTAATTTTTACCGCAACTTTTATGTTGTTAAGGTTATGGTTTGATTGATAATGCTCCTAGTATGGTGGGAATGTCCAAAATTACGGGTGTCTGTTAGCTGTTGAGGTTACTGTTAACATGCAAGATTTATGCTTTTATTGTTGAGGTTGTTGTTTGGTTGTTGAGGTTAGGCTTTGGTTGTTAAGGTTAGGTTTTGGTTGTTAAGGTTATGGGGTTGTTGTTAAGGTTGTTGGTTTATCCGTAAAGTTTACAGTATAATTGTTATGTTTACTGATTATACTCAAAAATGCTCGTCTTGTGTTTTTGTTATGTAGAAAAAAGGCAAAGCTAACTATTACATTGCGGCCCACCGCCAGCTTCAGTGCATATCACGATTTTATACGGAATTTGGTGATGCGTATGGGGCCAAGGCATTTTGCGGCCTACGAAGATAGTGTATTCAGACACTACGTCCAATTTGGTCCACCTGGTGTCGATCTTCCCACCTTTGAGTACATTTTGAATCAGTAGGATAAGAAAAGCAAAAAATTCGTCTTCACCGATAGGAATGATGGAGAAGAGATTGCCTGCTCATTCAACCTTGAGTGGGTAATAGAGCATACATGGTTCTCCAATGAGGGGCTTCATGTTGACCACAATCGGGATAGGAAAAATAGGATTTGGTCCAGGTTTTTTGACAAACCCGAGGCCGGAGGTTCCAGCAGTATAGCTCCCCCCAAAGGAGGCCTCACCAGACACAATGTGGAGGACCTGTTCTTGAAGCTGGTACTATCTTCTGATCGCCGAGATGTGAAGGACTTTGTCCTGCTACAGATCCTCTATCAGCTGAGCATGATTTGGTATCCAAGCAGTGTTTTCGGCGTTCCTAGGTATTTATTCAAGTACGTCGACAACATCGAACAGGTCAATAACACTGCTTGGGGGACCTATATATTCAGTGAGACATCTGACGCGATAGAGGGGACCTATATATTCAGTGAGACATCTGACGCGATAGAGAGGGCACTGAAGGGTCCTGAGCCAGGGAAGATGACTTTATATCTGCAAGGGTGTACCCCTCTAGTTTGTGTAAGTAATCATGTCTTTTATTACTGATTATGAAGGTTAGGGTTTAGTTGTTAATGTTACAGTTTGGTTGTCAAGGTTACGGTTTGGTTTTTAATATTACAGTTTGGTTATTAAGGTTACGTTTTTATTGTTAGGGTTACTTATTAATTGTTACAGATAAAGGTATTTATTAAGTTTTTATTTTTCTAATGTACAGTTGTGGTACTATGAACTTACCGGCATCAAGAAGCCAATAGTTGGATGTACGGTGAGGCCTTCCCTCACAAATTGGGTGAGACTTGGAGAGGTTGCTGGTTCTTTAAGATTGGTCACTATTGTAGCTAAAGCAAGCAAAGCTACGATAAAGTTTCCACAGCAACATGGCCAATTTCAAAGAATCGAGGGAGGTTTGTGGGGGAAGGAGCAGGGGATAGAGAAAGAGAAGATGAGAGAGAGAGAGAAGAGGAGGATTAAGGGACCGGCTGCAGTAGACGCCGGCAGGGCTCGTGGCCCAAGAGACCTTCTTCACAAGAAGAAGAGGAGAGTAGAAGATGACGACATCCCAATTGATGCAGTTGTAAGAATTTAGCAATCGTGGATTTTATTTGTTTTTAATTAATTAATCCTTTTATAATACTCTATCTATCCATTGCATATGTGATGTCACAGGATATTGATGAAGATGTCGAGCAGCCAAATGAGGCAGTTGAGCAAATATAATGGCCTCATCAAGTTATCTACTGGAAGAGCATCGCGGCAATGAACCAAACATTACGTCGCGAGAACGAGAATAAATTCAAGGGTATGATTGCTGCAGACCGTGTAAGATAAGTGCTCTTTTCGTAAAGGTGGCTAAGATGTCTGCTCAAAATAGAAGACTGAGAGAGGAACTAAGCGAAGCACGATCCAGAACCCTCTCTGTATATAAGGATAAGAGCCCTACAGGATTGGTGTCCGACTTATTGATGGAGCCGCAAACTTGTACAGGTTAGATGTGGCTTGTAATTACTTTTGCATGTTATGTTTAAAGATTGATTGATAAGTATATGGATTGTTTGTTAAGGTTAAGAATTTATTGTTAACTTTACGGATCTAATGTTAAGGTTAGGGATTTATTGCTAATGTTAGAGATTGATTGTTAAGTATATGGGTTAGTTGTTAGGGTTATGTAACTGATGCTATGTTTTTTTAACAATAAAGTACCTAAGCTCATTTGTTTATTTTTTGAATCAGACACTCCAGGTACCGTGGGTGGCATTGATATACAGTACGAGGGGGGGGGGGGTTAATCAATCATTATTTGATGAAGCTAATAAGGAGAGCGAGGACCCTCCAACAGGGAGGGCCTCTCCACAACCATTTTTTTTCTGATATCCACAAGGAGAGTGAAGATGCTCTGCCAGGAGAAGTACCTCCACCAGAGACCAATCACATTGACACGGCTCTAGAAGGAGAAATAAACGAAGGAGAGAAGGTGTCCCCGCCAACGAAGGAGCTGCTAACTTGTACAGGTCGGCTTGCTTGTGCAAGAAACGTTAGAGATGGGTTGTTATGTCTACACATTGGTTGTTAAGTTTTTGACTGTTTATACTCTGAATATTATCAGAAACATGCACTCAACGTGAGGACACTGGAAAGGAAATAACGCTGGCGGTTGATGTCCCTCCTGCAGGACATGATACAGAGACGCAAACTTGTATAGGTTAGCAACTTTTTCACCATGTGTTTAGGCATCAGTTGTTAGGGTTACTATGAAATTGTTAAGTTTAGATAGAAGGGGCTAAGTTTTCTCAATATTTATACTTCGAATGGATTGTTTGGAAACAGACACTATAAGAGAGGACACTAGGATGGGAATAAAGCAATCAAAGGATGCCCTTCCACCAGCACCTAACACATCAATTGATGACGAAGATGCTCCTATTATGTTTTCAAGCGCTTTGAATAAGAGAAAGAGGGGTGTAAGGGGGGCATGCGAGAAGGTGGCCGCTGCTGCAACCCTTAAACGGAAGAGATGCAAAAGAACGGTGAAGCCTTTCAAGTGGGTAGTCACCCCTTACACTGAAGGGAAGAAGAAGAAAGAAAAAGACAACATAGGGGACAAGGCTATAATAGAAGTGGCTGGGGAGGAGGAAGGGCAGGTGCAGGAAAAGGTAGCAGAGTTGGCTCCTGCTCAGTTATAAAGTGACCCCTACTCTATCTGGGAAAAACACATGAGTTCCCCTATGAGTTCAGAAGAAGAAATGTACATGAATAAGCTGAACGAGGGGATTCCCTTTCCAGGAGGCTTCATCATCAAGTTTTTGGGTGACAAGGACATATTTGTACATAACTATAAGGTGTCAGCAGATGTTGTCGCGCTGCTGACGGAAGAGGAGAAAAAAACTCTCAACCATTTTTGTATTTGTAGATGTAACAAGTATTTACCTCATATCTCAAGTATTTATGTTTGTGCTTTTGTTTACGGGTTTGTTATTATGGTTACAGGTTTTTTTGGTAAGGTATTGATTTGTTGTTAAGGTTGCATGTTAGTTGTTAAGGTTACGGGTTTGATGTTAAGGTTACAGGTTTGTTATTATGGTTACGGGTTTTTTTGTTATGGTTAATGTTTGTTATTTAGGTTAAGGGTTTTTTGTTATATTTGTTGATTTGTTGTTAAGGTTGCGTGTTAGTTGTTAAGGCTACGGGTTTGATGTTAAGGTTACAGGTTTCTTGTTATGGTTACGGGTTTTTTTTGTTATGGTTATTGATTTGTTGTTTAGGTTAAGGGTTTTTGTTATATATGTTGATTTGTTGTTAAGGTTGCGTGTTAGTTGTTAAGGCTACGGGTTTGATGTTAAGATTACGGGTTTGTTGTTATTGTTACGGGTTTTTTTGTTATGGTTATTGATTTGTTGTTTAGGTTAAGGGTTTTTTGTTATAGTTATTGATTTGTTCTTGCTGCTAATTGTTAGTTGCTAACTATAATTTTTATTTTGTCCATGTTTGCAGTTTTATTAAAGCGTATACTGGATCAGTGGGGTCTATTAGCCAGCTTGAGATCCTTAATATATTACGCGGTGGGCGACTGAGTGATGTAGTAAGATTTTCGATTGGTATTTATTCATTAGCATAATTAACAATACTATTATTAATTACTTGTTGTCAACTTATGATAGTTTGTTGATATGCTGCTTGATTTAGTTCGTGAAAATAAGAGAGCGTCTAGTATAAAATTTGGGGTGGTCCCTGTTTGGTTTAGTGTAAGTTTATGTATGGATGGTGATCTCCTACCTATCAGCACATAATCTATGCTAAAAGGAACCTGATCAGGTTAATTCTTTATTGCAGTACCAGATACATGTGGCGAAACCAGATTACCAAGAACTGTATGATATCTACATCAAACATTTGGTCGATGCAGGGTGTACTAACCTCTTAGTTCCCATTGTCCAGGGCGATCATTGGCATCTACTGGAGAACCTCTTAGTTCCCATTGTCCAGGGCGATCATTGGCATCTACTGGAGTTTGATGTCGAAAATGATATTGTCAGGCATTACGACTCCTTGAAGGAAAATGATATTGTCAGGCATTACGACTCCTTGAAGGAGAGATCTGGACATTGGGAACCTGTGCTCAAAATCATCAAAGCCTTCAACTACATTAAAGCTGGCTTCAATGAGAACCAATTGTACAGCGTATTCGACCCAATCAAAGTTCCATGCGAGGAGCAAAAGGGATCGTAAGTTTACCTGAACCCTTGTTGGAATTCAATGCTAGAAACCGATTGTTAAGGTTACGAATTTGTTGTTATGTTTTGTTTGAAAGCAACAGTGGTCTCAATGCTTCCTTGTTTTTGTGTGCAGGTATGACTATGGGATCTATGTCTACCAGTTCGTACAAGCGATTATTGAAGGTAGAGATGTCTTGCACATTACGCCTATAGAGCATAACACATGGGTGGTTCGTGCGAAGCTAGCAGCGTATTTACTGATTAAAGGCAGGAAGAGGAAAAAATATGCGGGAAAACTTGATGATGATGACGTTGAGATGTAGATTTTTTGTAAATGATATATTATAATTCTTTGTTGTTAATAACAATATGATGACGTTGAGATGTAGATTTTTTGTAAATGATATATTATAATTCTTTGTTGTTAATAACAATATACATATAAATATTATAAGGTAGATTTTTTGTAAATGATATATTATAATTCTTTGTTGTTAATAACAATATACATATAAATATTATAAGGTTAACATCTCATGATTATGCTAATGTGTGCTTCAAATGCAACCAAACTGAATTTGAAAAGATTTATGTATTTGTCAGCCAATAGTTTACGATATGCCAGATCCCCAAGGCTTAACAACAAACCCTCAAGGGATAACATTAACAGCAAACCCATGAGTTCAACAATAAAATCGTAACCTCATCAACAAACACCAAAGCTTAACAACAAACCAACATTAAAACAAACATCAAGCCAAAAGGATAAAAAGGAACAGCAACCCCGTAACCCTATCAGCCAAGGAACCATAAGCTCAACAACACAACACAAAACAGTAAGCTCTCGAACTAACATCACACACACAAGGGGTAACCTTAACAACAAACCTATGAGGTTAGCAACAAATGACTTAAACTTAACAGAGGTATAATCATTCTGAAAAGTGTATCATAAATTAATAGGTTGTTAACAGAGCGTATCATCATCAAGTTAAGCAAAATATTTGGGAATTTACAATTGATGATAACTTAGGGGCCGACTGCTCCTCCTCCGCTCCCCTTGCTCAAAGCACAATCGTGGGAGAAATCCCTATCGCGAGGAAGGGTAGACGG
This sequence comes from Asparagus officinalis, assembly GCF_001876935.1. Classification (NCBI taxonomy): domain Eukaryota; kingdom Viridiplantae; phylum Streptophyta; class Magnoliopsida; order Asparagales; family Asparagaceae; genus Asparagus; species Asparagus officinalis. The sequence continues at coordinate 73,897,234 of NC_033795.1, read as the reverse complement.
CCCAACACCTTAGGCCTGGAGAAATCGTTGCCAGAGCTCTTTCTCCACCGTCATTTGCCTACCATCCTAAGTCACTTCAATCAATTTTGGGTCGGCGCGGGAAGGCTGCGGTTGCTGGCTTTGAGGTTAATCAACGGACATGTCGATGGGACGAACCTCATTCTTTGCTTGCTGCTCACGGTCTCGACCTACAATCTGAGTGATGACGAAACCTTCCATCAGACGAAGGTCCATGGGAGAGGTGTAACGAAACCTAATCCTCTTAGGAACATCCGAATATTCCCTAATCTCTAGCAGCACCCTGCAGTCTTTGAAGTTTGTCTTCGTGGTGATGTCAGCGGAGCAGTATACGCATTGGTCGATGCCCTCGAACAGTGATTGGAGGAACTCCCACTCCCAGAGGTGGTATGGGAGATTGAAGAGGCGGGCCCACATAAACATGGGGTTGGGTAATGTTCTTAGCCTGTGATGTCAGCGGAGCAGTATACGCATTGGTCGATGCCCTCGAACAGTGATTGGAGGAACTCCCACTCCCAGAGGTGGTAGGGGAGATTGAAGAGGCGGACCCACATAAACATGGGGTTGGGCAATGTTCTTAGCCTGAGGTCCTCCAGCCAAAACCTGAATCTGCCCACGAAGGACCTAAGATTTACAGGACTGAGCTCGACGGCTTGATCTAGTAGCTCATCTGAAGGGAATTTAACTATGAACCTATTTACAGATACCCACTTGATCTCATAGGTCCAATCTCAGACGTTGAAGAGATACCCTAGCATTTCTCTGAGCTCCTCCAAAGGTGGTAGACCCACCTCAATAGTGAGGAGAGTGAAGGTAGAAAGCTCCTGAATGTTGCTGGTGATATTATCTGGAACGGGGAGCAATCGAGGGGAGGCATTTGCTCTCAGACCGTGAGGGCAATCCCGGGAGATATGCCCCGAGCCATGGTAATGTTTACACGTGCTATCATCGTGAGACATGATCCTCATAGGTTTCGAAACGAAGGTCGTGTAGTTGATAATGAGGCTGAGATGGAGAGAGAATGGCGGTGATGGGAAGATTGATGGCTGCGTCAAATGGTCTTGTCATGGATACAGGCGAAGGGATGAGGGTTAATTGTCATGTGGTGGCTGGGAATAGCTGGGAGGCAGATGATATTACTGCCTGTCTTGGGAACACAATCCATAAGCTTAACAACAGAGCGCTAACATTAGCAACCAATCCATAACCTTGACAATCAGCACATAACCTTGACAACCAGACCATGATCTTAACAACAAAACCATAAGCTCAACAATACAACCTTGTATCATGTCACGTCCTTCTTTACAGTCATGCTACAACCATAAGCTCAACAACCCTGTGATAATCTCAACAATTCCCTATGCTCAACAACACAATGAGGACTGCTATAACCTTAGCAACAGACAAATAAGTCTAACAACAGAGCTAAATGTTACAACAAGGAGCTAATGTTAGCTACCATTCCATAAGTTTGACAACAGAGAGCTAACCTTAATAACCAATATATAAGCTTGACAACAGAGAGCTAACCTTAACAACAGGGCGCTAACCTTAGTAACCAATCCATAAGCTTGACAACCAGCACATAACCTTGACAGCCAGTCCATGATCTTAACAACAAAACCATAAGCTCAACAATACAACACCGTGATCTTCTCAACTAATAAGCCTAACAACAGAGCTAAACATTACAACAAGGAGCTAATGTTAGCTATCATTCCATAAGTTTGACAACAGAGAGCTAACCTTAACAACCAATACATAAGCTTGACAATAGAGAGCTAACCTTAACAACATGGCACTAACCTTAGTAACCAACCCATAATCTTGACAACCAGCACATAACCTTGATAGCCAGTCCATGATCTTAATAACAAAACCATAAGCTCAACAATACAACATCGTGATCTTCTCAACTAATAAGCCTAACAACAAAGCTAAACGTTACAACAAGGAGCTAATGTTAGCTACCATTTCATAAGTTTGACAACAGAGAGCTAACCTTAACAACCAATACATAAGCTTGATAACAGAGAGCTAACATCAACAACATGGCGCTAACCTTAGTAACCAATCCATAAGCTTGACAATCAGCACATAACCTTTGACATGCAGTCTATGATCTTAACAACAAAACCATAAGCTCAACAATACAACACCGTGATCTTCTCAACTAATAAGCCTAACAACAGAGCTAAACGTTACAACAAGGAGCTAATGTTAGCTACCATTCAATAAGTTTGATAATAGAGAGCTAACCTTAGCAACCAATACATAAGCTTGACAACAGAACGCTAACTTTATCAACCAATCCATAAGCTTGACAACAGGTCGCTAACCTTAGCAACCGATCCATAAGATTAACAACCAACAAATAACCTTGTCACCCAGTCCTTAAGCTTAACAACAAAACCATAAGCTCAACAATACAACCATGTATCATGCCACGTTCTTCTTTACAATCTTGCTTACAACCTTAACAAAGAAAAAACAAGCTTAACAGCCACGCAATGATCTTAACAACAAAACACTAAACTCTGTATTTGACAACCTTGTATCATGCCACATCCTTCTTTACAATCATTCTTAACAACAAATAAGCTTATCAACAACCCCGTGATATTCTCAATAATTCCCTAAGTTCATCAAAACAATGAGGACTTCTACAACCTTAACAATAAACAAATAAGCCTAACAACAGAGCTAAACGCAACAACAAGGTACTAAACTTAGCTACCATTCCATAAACTTGACAAGAGAGCGCTAACCTTAGCAACCAACATATAAGCTTGACAATACAACACCAAACTTCACAAAAAACACATAAACTTAATAACCAGTCAATAAAGGTGACAGTGAGTCTATAATTTTTTTGATAAAATGTTAAACTTAACAAAACAACCTGTATCAAAAAATAATTTTTTTTACAATCATGCTTTAACCTTAAAACAAACAAATAAGCTTATCAACAACCCCATAAACTAAACAAATAAGCTCTACAACACGATGACAACTGCATGTATTACCATTGTCTCTACTCTAAATTCCATAAACGTTGGTGAATATAACTGGCTCCCTTCAATGAGCTTGTTCAATAACAAGATAGTTAAAATTCATAGGTGCATGAAATACAATCAATTCAGATGGATCAATGCGTGAATCACCTAGGAAGACATGCGAATGCTGGTGGAGATAGTCTTCTAGCTTAAGTTTACACTGTATAGCTATACAGTGTTAACGTAAGCCAGAGGACTATCTCCACCAGCATTGGCATGCCTTCCCATGTGATTCACGCATGACCCATTAGAATTGATTGTATTCCACGTACCTATGAATCTTAACTATCTTGTTATTATACAAGCTCATTGAAGGGAGCCACATAATTTCACCCACAGCTAATGGAACTAAGAGCTAAACACATAAGGGAATAACGTCTTCATCAGCGTGAGGGATATCCAAGATCTTCATCAGTGTGCGCAAACCTTGTCACCATGACCTTCATCGGCATGAAGACTAGCGTTGATCTTCTGGTTTTAATGACGAAAGGAGAACTTGTAGGTTTTGGGGAGAGGGTAGCTCAGGCTTCAGATATAAAGGATAGAGGGTCAACAGAGAGTCGGTGATGGGGAGATCGACGAAATATTGCGCCGAAAGGATATCTACGCTATCCTATAGTTAAACAGGCGAAGGGATGGTGATGTTGCCGCGTGGAAAGTGGGGATAGGTTGGAGTCCAGGTTATATTAACTCTCCTCCTTAGGAACTAGGAGGAACATTGAATGCAGTAGCAGAGAATATACCCCGGTGACCGTGAAAACCAAGCGCAAGTGAATAACAGTAAGGGACATAGCAGTAAACATAACATTCAATCGGTAAACCTAGCAACCAAATAGTAACCTTAACATTAAAACCATGACCTTAACATTTGTAATGATATACTTGACAATAAATCCATGTGCATGACAATAAAACACATAACTATATAGGCTCGTTCCAGTATAAGATTTCTTAGATTCTGACTGTATGATAGCATCAACCATTTGAATGCTAATAACCTTATCTATTTCCCATTGTCAATTCTCTAAGTTCCATAAACTGTGCTTGAATATAAATGGCTTCCACCAAAGAGTTTTCCAGCAGTCTATTAAGTTCACGGAAAGCTCTTTGGAGAAAGCCATTGCTATTCAAGCCCATCTGATAGAACTTAGAGAAAATGACAAAGGGGAATAGATAAATGTAATAATATTCAAAAAGGTTAATGCTATCATATGGTCAGAACCCAGAAATATTAAAGAAGTCTTCATCAGCGTGAGGGCTAGCCGTGATCTTCTGGTTTATGAGATTGGAGAGGGGAGAGCTTAGGATGATCGAGAAAATAGTGAGGACAAATAGAATGGCGGTGATGGGAAGATAAAGAAGATGTAAAGGCGATGAGAAAGGTTATTGGAACAATCCGAGGGATGGTGATATTACTCTACTGCCTTGGGAACTATGAAATGCATTGAATGCAGTCAAATCAAAAATATCTCGGTAACCTTGATAGCCAATTGCAAGTGAATAATAGTAACCTTAACAACAAACAAATAAAATTGACAACCAAGTAATAACCTTAACAACCAAACCAAAACTTCAATATTAAAGTGATAAAATTAACAACCAAGTAATAACCTTAACAACCAAGCCATAAAACTTAACAATTTTAACGATATACTTGAAAATTTTAATAATCGGTGACACTGACAACAAAGAGCAGGTGGATAATAGGTAGATAACATAAACTTAACATCATCGATAAACATATCAGCCAATCCAAAACTTCAACATTAAAGTGATAAACTTGACAACCAAGTAATAACCTTAACAATAAGTTAATACTTCAACATTAAAGTGATAAACTTGACAACCAAGTAATAACCTTAACAACCAAGTCAAAACTTCAACATTAAAGTGATAAACTTAACAACCAACCAAGTAATAACCTTAACAGCCAAGCTATAACCTTATCACTTGTAACTATATACAGGACAACAAATCCATATACATGATAATAAAACGCTAAACTATATAGGCTCGTTACAGCTTGCACGATTGTGACCCTCTATGTTGCATCGAGAGCACTTAACAGGACGGGTGTTCAGCGACCTGTTGTTTATTCGTCTAGTGTATGATCTGCCACATCCTTTTTTAATGAGAGGAGGCTTCAACACTCGCTCTTCTGGTGGTACAAAGCGCTTCTCATAATCTAGGATGGGAAAGATGATCGGTACATAACTTGCTCTGAATGCGTCAACAATCATGTACCAATCGCAATATTAATAAATATCTTGTCCCATCCATGTAATTGGAGCACACGATATTTGCAAGGAATGCGGGTGATGTCCCAGGACCTGCAAGAACAAGTCCGATTCTTTAAATCTACATGCAAGTTTTATTGGACTCGACCTCCACAATATCTTTCGTCGAATGTTTAATCGCCAAGCAGCTACCATGCTGAATATTATCACACAACACCATCTCTGCTTCCGGGCATAAGTATCCAGACCATTTCTGACCCACTAGCCTCCTTTCATGCATGCGCTCCATTATTTGCTTCCGTATGATCTCAACCAAAGGTAAGATTCGTAACAATCGTGCATTTCTTATCCAGCTGTTGAAGGACTCAGCAACGTTTGAAGTAACATGGCCATACCTTAACAATAAAACACTAACATTAATAATAAAACCATAAACTAAACATTAAAGGCCTAACCTTAACAACAAATATCCTAAACTTAACAGCAAAACCCTAGTAGAATAACTCTAACCAAAACAATAAAAATCTAACATTAACGGAAAACTGTAGGATAACTCTAACCTAAATAACTATAACGGTGCTGTAATAAAATAACGTTGAAACCAAGCTATCTTACCTTATACCAGGAAAATGCGCGTTTGCCCATCTCTCCGGGGAGTATTCCATTACAGTGACGTAAGCCCTGTGATCGATCGCTGCTAATTCTTTCATGTCATTATCCCATTCAGATATTGTGAACTTATAAGCCGCAGATTGTAACAGCTCGCCCAACGTAGTCGCGACATAGCCTTATGCCCAAAATCCTTCATCTTATTTTTGAAATTCTCGACTAGATGTAGAACACACCTTAAATAGAATGCATCTGGAAAGAAGTCCTTGACTGCTGCCCTGATACCCTTGTCGGCGTCGGAAATCATTACCAGTCAATGTGGAGGTTGGTAAGGATTTTTCCTATCACACAGTAACATCCATAATCCCTGTAAGAATCATTTCCAGTTAACCTCATTCTCTTGGTCGCATACGCAATAAGCAAGGGGAAATATTCCCTGGTTGCCGTCATACCCAGTAGCACTAAGTAGTATGCATCTGTAATGATCTTTAATAAATGTTCCATCCAAAAACAATAGAGGCCTACACCCAGCAATGAACCCTTCAATACAGGCATTATAACTAATGAACAATCACCTGAACCTCCCGTCATCAGTATCAATAACAACACGACTCCCTGGATTAGTTGCATGCACCATGGATTCATACCTGTATGAATATAACAACAAAGCAGTACATTTAGCAAAGGATTTATAACCATAACAAATGATCTTCAAACTTCACGACCAACACGTATACTTAACGACGAGCCAATAACTTTAATAACTAATACGTATAGTTAGCAACCAAAACGTAAGCAGTAGATTTAGCAAAGGATTCATAACCATAACAACTGATCTTTAAACTTCACAGCCAATACGTACACTTAGAGACGAACCAATAACTTTAACAACTAATACGTATAGTTAGCAACAAAAACGTAAGCAGTAGATTTAGCAACAGATTCATTACCATAATAACTGATCTTCAAACTTCACAACCAACCCGTATACTTAACGTTGAACCAACAACTTTAACAACTACTATTTATAGTTAGCAACCAAAACGTAAGTCTGATTTCAGAAGAATAAAAAAGATAAGGACCATCTCAGTGAATCGTAAGCCTCATCATCGTCACCGAACAGGTCCTGTTGAGCTGTCTCCTTGCTCCATCACGCTTTACTATAGTTAATCTTGATGCCAAAATTAGAGAGCATGTCGTTTTTGATATCAACCGCACGGAGATCTGGCCTAACCTTCAAAATTGCTTGTATTTGGCTAGCAATAAACTTCCTTGATGCCCTTGAGTTGCCAGCATTTGCTCCATGTTGACCGCAGGTGTGGGTAGACTCGAAATTCTTTATGGACATGATAGACGAATTTCTGAGCGGGGAAGCAAACAACATCCAGGGGTAACCATGTGTGTGCTTGAATCGGCAATAGACTCTTATACGTCTTTGTTCATTGTGGTAAAAATCATACTCGAACCATTTAGCAATTGAATAGTATTGAAGTGCTAATCTAACTTCAGCAGCACTATCAAATTTCTGACCAACTTCACGTATGGAGGTGTGCCACTCAGTTGGGATCTTTGTTTGGTGATTAAGCATGTCTTCCAGCAGCATGATCGAGTCGCCGGTGGGGTTGTCATTAGGAATACGCTCATCATTATAGGTTTGGGTGAACGTGGTATCTGCGCACCGCACATTTTCTGTCGATATTGTCCTAAAGTAGTAATAAAAATACATAGCCTTAGCAACAAACTGATAATCTTAACAACAAACTCATAAACGTAACAGCCAACACTTATTCTTAACAACTAACCCTTATACTTAAGGACAGACTCGTGACCTTAACAATAAACGCATATACTTAACATCAAACACCTTATCTTAGTAACCAACTAGTATACGTAACAGCCAACAAATAACCTTAACAACCAGTGCTTAACATAACCTTGACAACCAACATATTACCTAAGCAATCAATGCATAAGATTAACAACTAATGGCAAAACCTATCGGTGAACTCAAAAGAAAATATGGAGTGTAATTCCTACGTAGTTTTTGGCTTAGTCTGCGTGTTCTGCGAAGTTGAGGATTCCCCAGCGAAAGTAGCATACAAATTCGCATCTGTAAATCCATTACGCCGACAATACTCGAACATAAAATTTAAGCCATCTTCATTGTCAATTGAAATACTGAATTTCTTTTCCCTTTCACATATGAACTTCAGTGAAAGAGATTGCATTAGTATTTTAAGCCTTTTTGCCACTTGACATCTCAAGCTGATTATTTCTGTATTCTCTTTGATAACGACGAATACACCGTCACCATCTTTGTTTCTTTTTGCCTTCGTTACCATGCATAGAAGAGATCCATCTGTCATTTTATTACAAGGAGTAGTTGAAGAATCAAAGAGGCTTTTATTGAGGAGAATTAAGTGAAAGGAACAAATTAGTTAGGGTAATAGAATAGGGAGGAACTCAGCGATTTTAGCTGGAAGGGGAATATATCTGGTGATAATTTTAGAGGGAAATGGGAATTCCCCCCTCCCCCCCTAAAAAAAGTCATTCTAATCACCATTTAATGCCTACAGTCGAAACGTTAAGTTTCCGACGTGAGAGGGCGACGAACACAGGCTGCGAAGGGTATTTTGGGCATTTCAAGTAGGGTTTAAACGGAGTTGCGCCTGGGGATTCATTTTGGGGGCTGGAAGAAAATCGCGGGCGATTTTGGGGGCAAAGCACCCGTTGAAAAGTCTTGGGGGGAGCACGTTTTGTTGTGTCTTGGGGGCTGGAAGCATTTTCCCCTTAAATCTATCTATGCTTTCCTAAATGGTAATGGTACTCTATTTAAATGTGTTAACTTCATATGGAAATCATTCATCCTTGTGGAAGTCAAAATTTTCTTATGGCTTATTGTTAAGAGGAAGCTCAACTCTAAGCTCACCCTGACGGATAAAGGTTGGACAAGTGACACTATGTGCTCTTTTTGCAATGAGATACCTTAAAATGATGAACACCTTTTTCTATAATGCTCTTTTGTGAAGATTGTGTGATCCTTCTTCATACATTTTCTTCAAATTACCTCTCTTCTAAATGATTTCAATCACATTGTGGATTCTTATGGCTATTTTTTGGTGGAAAAAGATTACAGAACTCTATGGTCAATTATCTTCCCATCCTTATGCTGGTGTTTATGAAGAGCAAGGAATAACCTTATTTTTATAAAAACTGCTATCACACCTTGTTGCTTGGATTCTAATATCACATATATACTTCATACTATTATAAATAGGATACTTCCCATCCAAGAGAGCATCAACAGTTAAGGAGAAGGTGGACAAGAGAGGATGGCGAGACTGCTGCTGCAAGACAAGGCGTCTTCATATATATGACATGGTTGATGTTGCCGACAACTTCTAAGGAGCTCCTCCACTTCTAAATTTTGTTTTATGTATTTTGTTTTTGCTTATACTCTAGTTTTATTTAGGATCATGATGTAAGTAAGAGCTTGCTGATAGCTCTAAAACTCTATATCTTCTTTGCTTAGCTTTGCCCATATTTGTTTAGTTTAGGATTAGTTTTGAACAAATATCTATGACTTAAGCGATAGGTGACAGCTATGGTCCTCTCCCTATTCTTGGGTATGAATTACTTGACCATTCCTACTCTTAGACTATATATTCACCTCTAGGTTAAGTTAGTCTTTTTTTAATGACCTTGAATAGGGCATCTCGCCCTCTTCTTATCTTAACAAAAGGCTAAAGATGAGTATATAGTTAAGAATTTTTTATATAAGACCCTAGATTTTTTTAATTTGATATTAAATCTCCAAATGTGATATCTTGATTTATAATGGGATTAGTTTTGAACAAATATCTATGACTTATGCGATAGGTGATAGCTATGGTCCTCTCCCTATTCTTGGGTATGAATTACTTGACCATTCCTACTCTTAGACTATTCACCTCTAGGTTAAGTTAGTCTTTTTTTAATGACCTTGAATAGGGCATCTCGCCCTCTTTTTATCTTAACAAAAGGCTAAAGATGAGTATATAGTTAAGAATTTTTTATATAAGACCCTAGATTTTTTTAATTTGATATTAAATCTCCAAATGTGATATCTTGATTTATAACCTAAAATTTTAAAGTTATTTTAAATTTGACATTTTTCATTTGATGACTTTTTCATTTGATTTAGATCATCAAATCAGTTAAATCATTTTTTATTAAATCGTAATTTGCAGGAAAACAAAGACAAACAAAATGACCAGGTTATTTATTATATAGACCTTATAAAAATTAAGTTACAAAAATAGAAAATTTTAAATTCTATGAAATTTACTATTTGCAATCCTATTAATTTTTTTCTTGCACGTGCACTGCAGGTGAGAAGCTGCTAGTTTTTTTGGGTCAATGAAGAGATTTTATTCATTCACCAAATGAAGAGTTATATGTACATCAAGATCTCATTTTCAATTAATGAGATAACAAACTGAAACAAGGATCTAAAAAAAACTTTACATATAGAACTCTACAAAGAGAGTAACCATTCTCTATTGGAATCAGCTATAGGCAAGTTGAGATTAGTAGACAGAATATCTCTACAAAGAGAGTAACCATTCTCTATTGGAATCAGCTATAGGCAAGTTGAGATTAGTAGACAGAATATCAATCTTAATATCCTTTACTATATTGGAATCAGCTATAGGCAAGTTGAGATTAGTAGACAGAATATCAATCTTAATATCCTTTACTAGAAGCTCCAAACTCTTGCATTTTTCCTGAAAAATCCTTGTATTTCTCTCAATCCAAATCCTGTAAATAGTTGTCAAGAAAGCCATTCTTCTTATTCTCTGTTTGAATCCTTTCCCTCTCACCTTTGTGCAATACCAATCAAGTAGAAGTCTCTAATCACAAGACCTCCAATTAAATTGCAACCAGCTCATTATAGAGTTCCACACTTCTCCTGTGAAGCTACAATAAAAAAATAGATGATTGCGGCATTCCAGACCTCTGCCTAAACAAAAACAACATTTGTTTTTATTGATTATCCCTCTAATCAACAATCTATCTTGAGTGAATAATCTGTTGTGGCCAGCTAACCAACCAATGAAAGAATGTTTAGGATAACACATATTCTCCCAAATAGTATTGAACCAAGGTACTCTTTGAGCAGGAGTGGAGAGAGCATGATATAGAGCTGAAACCTGGATTTTTGCATCTCTGGAACAGTTCTGCAGGAGATGCAACAAGCTCTGTAAACCTCCACAGATTTGAATTGTTTTATCTTTTTGTTTCAACATTTGTTTCTAATTCCAAGAATCTCCTTTTCTAACTGATACATACCAAATATCACTGTGTTCCAGATATATTCCATGCACCCATTTGATCCATAGTGAATCCTTGTTAATGTGAATGTGCCACAGGATTTTTAAGATAGCTGCCAGGTTCCAAGAAGAGGCAGAGTATACACCCAATCCTTCTTGCTTTTTCCCATGCATACCTTTTCTCAAGCCACTAAAGGAGTTTTAGCAGACTCATTAGATTTGCCCCACAAAAAATTCCTGCACATTTCATCTATCTTTCTGGTGACTTTAACTGGTAGAATGTAATTAGAAGTCCATAATACCTGAACACCCAAAACCACACTTTTTATAATTTGTAGCCTACCATCATAGGAGAGATTCTTATGTTTTAACCACAACTGGAGCTGATTTGTAACTTTGTTGATAAGAGGAAAACAATCAACATAAGATATTCTTTTACTGATGAGAGGAACTCCAAGATATTTGATTGGTAAAGCACCTTCTTTGAAACCAAGGCAACTGATGATATGATTTTTATCAGCAACATCAATTCCTTCAAAGAAAACAGAAGCTGCTAGTTTGAACTATGAAAAAACAAGTAAAGAAAGAGAAGAATCCCCACAAAAAGAAAACAGAAGCTGCTAGTTTGAACTATGAAAAAACAAGTAAAGAAAGAGAAGAATCCCCACAAAAAGAAAACAGAAGCTGCTAGTTTGAACTATGAAAAAACAAGTAAAGAAAGAGAAGAATCCCCACAAAGGATGTGTATCCATCTGTCTCATTGCACCTCCTCGCAGCACACCTCACTTCGTCAAACCTCCTATCGAATCAAACTTAAGTGAATAAAGAGAGAGAATCCCTTGTAATTATGATTAATCCAAATTCACCCATTGTATGTGGGAGAATCTTCTCATTAATCACAATTATGGACTAGTTTTATTATGCTTAGGGGGTGTTTGGTTGCATTGTTTTTGAGAAATGTTTTCTCAAAAAGTACAAACAATGGTATTTCTGTAATTAAGAGTTTTTTTATAGATTTCCACAAACTTTGTTTGGCTCAAAAAAGATTTACAGAAATGTTTTCTGTAAAGTATAGAAAAGTACCAAAATTTATAGAAATTGATTTCCTTTTAAAATGGGCGGAAATCTCTTGGAAATCTGACGCATTCATTATTTAAATAATAAAACTCATTAACACTTCTCTTGGAAATCTGACGCATTCATTATTTAAATAATAAAACTCATTAACACTTTTCTATAAAGTTCTCAATTTTCTATAAAGTTGAGGGTGTTTGGTTACATTTCTATAAATTATAGGAAATGTTGCTATTTTCCCAAAAGTTATGAGTAATTTTCTTGTTTTGAACCAAACAAGCACAATACAAAAAATAAGAAAATTTGTACTTTTTAATTTCTCAAAATTTTTCCTATAATTTTTTTAAGAAATACAAGGAAATCAAATTTTGGATGGAAAACATTTCCTATAATTTATAGAAATGTAACCAAACACCCCCTTAGCTGCAAGCGTGTCAAATTGCATTGACAGGTAGGGCTAGATGACAAATGCAAAATCGAATTACTGATTTTCCAAATCAATTGTTTTAAGACTTATAGATTTCCAAAGTCGCAGCTCATCAGTTTGCTTAAAATATTTGTACCTGAAACTTCCTTTAAGTTTTGGTCAGTACGAAACCAGAGTGTCGTTGCCTCTTCAAAGTCTAGTAGTACTTTTTCTAAAGCCCTCATTTCCCACATGATTTTCTCAAATGTTGACCTTTGTAGAAGGATAACTATGCATCTCACCAGCCAAATTCTCATACTTTTTGTGATTTTTTAGTAGATTGTTTGCTTATTTGTAGTTAAAAGTTATAATTGCTTCGAAACAACGCAAAATAAACATTTTAATAATTTCGCAGCTATACCTCAGAGTTTCAACTACATTTTAATTCAAAGCATAGGGTCATGGGTCCTACCTAACGGGCGTTTGTTTCCAAGAATTTGATGAAGATTTTGCTACCTTGTATTGACAAATGAGTCCAGCGAGTTTAATTTTCAATATTTATCAAATAAAATATTTCATTCTTATTTTTCATACTAAAGATTTTGGGGTTGACACGTAGGATAGGTAGATCAAATGAGACCCATGAAAATTATAGTATGATGTCCTCAACAAAATTCATATACAATCAATAAAACAAAAGTTTATCGGGATTTATCCTTCTTTCAAAGCCTATCATTATCCATTGCAAGCAAATAAGATTTTGAGTTGGGTTTTCCAAGATCCTTTGATAACTACAACACATCAGCATAAATAAACATGTATAGCATTACAAACATGACATCTTTTATACATTTTTACCCTTTGTTAATTTGTGTCATTACTCTCACACTCTTCATCTTCTTCAGTAATTTCAACCTTTTAACAACCTCTTGATATAGTTAGGATAGTTTTTGATAGTAAATGATATTTTTTTTCTTTTCCATATTGATCAAAGTCTTTGATACTTTTTCTTTTATAAATATAATATGTACTACTTTAATAGAAAACTAAAAGTATACACTCTAGTTTTATGAAATTTAGCCTTAAACTAACAGATTAATCGCAAATAAACCTTTTATATCATTGTGATGACACTAGTAGAAAATCGACCAAACTAGACGGAACAATCTAGACGGAAAAAAATTCCGTCTAGTTTGGAGCAAACTAGACGAAAAATTTCCGTCTAGATTGTTCCGTCTAGTTTGGATCAAACTAGACGGAAAATTCCGTCTAGTTTGACAAACGAGACGGAACAGTCAACCTAGACGGAATTCCGTCTAGGTTGACTAGTCAACCTAGACGGAATTTCTGTCTAGGTTGAGGCAACCTAGACGGAAATTCCGTCTAGGTTGCCTAGGGCAAACTATCACGCCGCCACCCCCCCCCACATTTTCTCGTTCAACCCTACTCTTCCCCTGCCTCCCCCCCTCCCGACCCCCGCCTCCGCTCCCTCGCCCCCCTCGCCCCCCCGAACCCACTCCTTCGGCCCCCCTTCCCCGAGCCCTCCAGTCCCCCCTGCCACCCCGACCTCCTCGGCCTCCTCCCAGCCACCCCTCGGCCGCCCCTCCGGACCCCCCTCCTCTCGCCACCCCTTCCCCGAAGCTCCCCATCCCCTCCTTCCCGACCTCCTCGACCCTCCATCCTCCCCCTCGGCAGCCCCCCTCCCCCTCCTCCGGCAGCCCCCCTTCCCCCCTCCCCCCTTCCCTGAGCCCCCATCCTCCCATCAGAGCCCCCTCCCCTGTGACCTCCCCTCCCCTCGACAGTCCCCTATCCCCAATCGGCAGCCCCCCCTCCTCCGGAACCTCCCGACCCCCCCTCCTTCGGCGGTGTCCGTTGCGGAAATCAGTTTAAAAGGTATGATTTTTCTACTGAGCTTTAGAAATTTCAATTTTATTATTAATTATTGTTGAATTTGGTTAAAAACCCTAATTATGTTGAAAAATAAACGAGTTCAATTCTGAAAATCCTAACTTAATTAAATACATGTTAATTCATTTGAACAACACTAGTTATCATTATTGAGTTTTAAACACTTATAAACCCTAACTCATTTAAGTTTCATTCGTGCTATAAGTATGTGTGATTATTTAAGTTTGTGATGTGAAAATATGTGAAATAATTTTTTGTAAAAAATAGAGTGATATATAACACATTATAAATTTTTATAATGTGTTATAATCCAATTTAGGTGAATAAAAAAATAACGTTATCCCTAGACTTCCGTCCAATAATTACATCCAATTATTTGGACTTATAATATATGATATACGACTCAGATTTGGGTAGGAGACGAAGTTTTCTCCCAAAAATGAGCGTTTATTTTATATTATAGGAATAAAAAATTGGTACTGAAATTCGTAATTATTGGATCTGTCCTTCTCGGACGGGTTAGGAATATAGTAGTGCATACATCCAACTTTGTATACTTTGTATATTTTCATTCTTGAAAGTTTTGGCAGCACCTATTCGTTGTTCTCCGTGTACAATAAGCGTATGTTGTTCTGCGTTTCGGGTTATTACTGATACGCATAATAACATCCGCACAGTGTACAGGGAGAACAGCGGGTAGGTGCTGCCGAAATTTTCAAGAAATGAAAATATACAAAGTATATGAAGTTGGATGTAAGCACTACTATATTCTTAATGGATAGAAGCCTTCCTATGACAGCCGCAAGATTAGTGTAATTAGTTTTTACGTATGTTTTATATATATTTTATGTAGATAAATATTCATATTGTTAAATGATATATGAACGTATGTTTGATGTGTGTTGAATGTATAAGAGTAATGGATGTATTAGTAGTTGTGAGACTAATCGTATTTAATATTTATATATAATTTACAGATGAGGATAATTCCTGACAAGTCATGGATAGATATCCCTAGGCATCATAGATTTCGTGACACACGATACAAGGAGGGATGTGAAGCCTTCATGCGTTATGCGGAAATGAATCCGAGAAATTTAAGAAGCGGTGCTATGTACTGTCCTTGTTGTAGGTGTAGGAATTTGAAGCTGCTGAATAGAAATGATATACGGATTCACCTAATAAAATCAGGTTTTGATGAGAAATATAAATACTGGAACTGGCATGGGGAGGGTATCACTGAAGATGAGGATCCAAATATGCATGTTGGTACGTCCGGTGGCCAACGAATAGATGACACAGAAACATTGTTGAATGATATTTTTCCTCGACCTACAGAATATGATGTTGATGATAATGTCGAGGATGATATTGGAGACAAAAGTGAAGATGATAACGAAGTTGAAGCCGAAGAGGTAGGAGGTGTCGCGAGTGTCGAAAATATTGATTATATGCATTCCTCCGCAGAAATAAAGCGAATAATGGAGCTACTAGAAGATAGTGAAAAGGACTTATATGAGGGATGTACCGAGTACTCCAGATTTTCATTTATGCTGAAACTCCTTCATATTAAGACACTTAGCGGTATGTCAGATAATTATTTTGAAATGCTTCTTGATTTGCTTCGGACTGTAATCCCTGGACGAGAGAATAGCATACCCCAAACAACTTATCAAGCTGAGAAGATTGTCTCTGCTCTGGGTCTTGATTATAATAAGATTGATGCATGTCCGAATGATTATATTTTGTACCACAAAGCCAATAAAGACCTTCAAGAGTGTCCGACATGTGGAGTTTCTAGGTGGAAACAGCGCACAAATTCTTCAACAAGGATTACAACGGAGACAGGGATAACACAGAAGAAAATTCCAGTCAAAGTGCTTCGACATTTTCCATTGGCTCCTAGATTGCGAAGATTATACATGAACAAGGAAACGGCAAAGAATATGAGGTGGCATAAGGATGATCGAGTAGACGATGGTAAATTGAGACATCCTGCTGATGCTTTAGCTTGGAAGCATGTTGATAAAATTTATCCTCGTTTTGCCGAAGATTGCAGAAATGTAAGACTGGGTTTATCAAGCGACAGATTCAATCCATTTGGAGTAATGAGCTCTGGCTGGTCTACATGGCCAGTTGTATTAATGCCATATAATTTACCTCCATTGCTTTGTATGAAACAGCCGTTTATGATACTTTCATTACTGATACCCGGTAAGCATGCTCCGGGAAATGATATTGATGTCTACTTAGAGCCTCTAATTGATGAGCTAAAACAATTATGGTCTGAGGGTATTTTAGCATATGATGGCCATTTAAAAGAGTCGTTTAGATTACGTGCTATTCTACTATGGACGATTAATGATTTTCCAGCTTATGCTAATCTGTCAGGGTACTCTACGAAGGGCAAGTGTGCTTGTCCTGTATGTGGTCCAGAATTTAAAGCTATTCAATTACCACATAGCTCTACGAAGGGCAAGTGTGCTTGTCCTGTATGTGGTCCAGAATTTAAAGCTATTCAATTACCACATAGCTGAAAGATACGTCCCAAGGGCTCGATAGCTGAAGGATACGTGGCTAACGAATGCTTTGTGTTTGCATCACGTTACATGCGTAAGAAGAAAACCACATCTCAAGCACCTCAAAAGGAGAGGAAGCGTGAAAAATACCCGAGATCTCTCTTAGATCAAATTCATGCATATGTGTTGGAAAACCTTGATATGTTCGAAGACTATCGAAGGTAACAAATAAAATCTGTAATATAGATGAGAAATATTCATTTTACATATAGTTTATCAATACAAAGTTATATATTGTTTATATAGGCGACATCTGGAGAAGCTTAAGAATGAAACAACCGGTAGGAATGCAGCGCACAATATTCAGAAAAGACATAAGAAAGAATTTGCTGATTGGTTAAGATTTGATGTAAGTGTTTTACAATTAATTATTGAACATTCATAATATAACATCGCCTAAATATTCTCAAATTGTTTGTCTTAGGTTGAAAAATCACTTCTTGATGATACTACATTACCAGATGAAATTATTATCCATGCACAACGTCCTTATCACGAAGTGAGACGTTATAATGAGCATTTGGTGAATGGATATAAATTTCGAACGTTAGAGACCGATGATAGGAGGGTAACTCAGAACAGTGGGGTCATGGGCTTGTTTGCCCAAGAATGTTTTTCAAGTATAAGAGATCAGAATCCAATTCTAGCTGACATATTATATTATGGCCAATTAGAAGATATCGTTGAGGTAATTTACGGGTTTGGTAAACCAAAACAATGTACTTACACGATGTTCAAGGTTCGGTGGTGTCCTGCAAAAAAGCAAAAGGATCATTATGGATTTACACTAGTCAATCTTCACCGAGAAGTATATACGGATGAGAAATTCATTTTCGCAGAACAAGCTGATCAGTGCTTCTATGTGAAAGATCCGAATGTCATGTATGATTGGGTGGTTTTGTACAAGGAGCCAAGATCTGTTGTTCTTCCTAATAACAATGAAAAAAATATTGAAGAAAGTGAAGATAATTATAGTGAACCAATCGGTTCATCTGATGATGTTTGGCAAGAATTCTCTTACGCACAGAATGTGGCGCTGGATGTAGGTATGAACCTGATATGTTACACCACATTATCGATTTTTATCTTATCATAATAAAAACAATAATGCATTTCATAACAACATCTCATGAGCATGTATACAATTTTTTTCTTAACGATTGTCTTTATTATATTTGCAGATGAGGAGGAGGATGAGGAGGCTCTTTGACCTGGAGGGTGATCGCTCACGGAGTATCACCCCAGGTAGTGGTGCTGATGATCCACTACCATCTCCGGATGCAGGTATAAAAATTAATTAATACTTTAACATGTTTTATAAATTTTTAGTTATCTAGCTCATAGTGTTCATTTGTTGTAGATGCTGGATATTCATCACCCGGCCCCTCTGATGCAACACCAGAACCATCCCCCGACGCAGGTATTAAATATTTAATAATTGATAATGTTCAATTAAAATTTAATATTAATGATTCTTCTATCTTATATAGGTGCTACTTGGACCCCGACATATCCATCATATACATTCCATACTGACTTGCGGCCAAAGACCCAGGACTTTCTCAGTTTACCTTTACCTCCAGACTCTCATAAGTCCAAGGCTGATTCAAAGAAGTACCACCCACGTGCTGCGAGAAGGTATCAGGAAATGCTTCCTATGTTGGAGACTAGGAAATCTGTTGCACTCGCAGCAAAAGAAAGAGAGATAGCGAATGGTAAATTATATAAATACTTTTAATTTTCACATTTGTATATTATATGATATATTATCATGTTGTCATTATTGTAGGTGCTAAGAAGGATCGCATAGAGGGACGACGTGGCGGAGGTAAGCCTGATTCTAAACAACCGCCAAGAGGAATGAGGGGCATTATTAGGTGGAATAGTTCTAATTTGCCCGTTGGTCCTTGGTCAACCCGATTGAATGCATATATTGGGGTTCTCGTGCGTAGAGCGACCATTATCAACCCTTATTTTCATTTTCGAGAATTACCATGGACCGCATACGAGGTGATATGGACTGCGCTTATGGTAAGTGCATATTGTTTTAGATTTTCATTTATTAATAATTAGTAATTGATATTAAATTATCCTTACTAAATATGTATGTAAATCTACAGGACTGCTTTTGCCTTGAGGACTTTGAGAGGGCTTGGAATTATGTGTTTAATGTCAAGGTTGAAGCAGTCCTCAAACAATGGAGGCATGAGATCAAACATGAAACCTATGACAGGTATGAGGAGGACTGGCAGAGATTTTTAAACCTCGATGACCGAGTTGACGAGATTCATTTCACGGCTCTCCTCATGTATTGGGACAGCGATGCCGCCAAGGTTAGTTTCATGAAATTTAGTTTATAATTTTAAGATATTATTTCATTTTATATTTACAGAATTTTTTTTAAAGAATAAATCCACGAAGGGGTCAGAAAATAGAAGAAAGAAGCTGCATGACCATCACTTGGGCTCACACTCCTACGCCAATCTGGAGGATGTTTATTGTCAAGATACGGTATATGTCATTTAATGATTTAAAAGATCTTAATGTTTAGTATGATTATGAAATCTCATAATTTATAATATGACAGGGGAAATCATTAATGCCGATACACTTGAGGGCCAGAGCGGCATATGGTACTTTTCGTGAACAATATATGGGTGATGAGAGGAATCAGGATAAGATCACGGCAAATTTCGAGTTAGTGGTTGCCAACCCAGACGGAATTTCCGTGTAGGTTGACAACCCAGACGGAATTCCGTCTGGGTTGCCAACCTAGACGGAATTCTTTATTCCGTCTAGGTTGACTTCCGTCTAGATTGATCAATCTAGACGGACTTCCGTCTAGTTTGAAGCAATCTAGACAGAAGTAAAATAAACCACTCAAACTAGACGGAATTCCGTCTAGATGACCTAATCTAGACGGAATTGCAATCAACCTAGACGGAAATTTCCGTCTAGGTTGATCGTTTTTCTACTAGTGTGAGTCATATTATCACTTAAGTTTGATATTGGCGTAGAAATCTGCTAAATCTGAATATTTCAGATAGACCATGTATTTTCGCGTTATGCCTCCATTCCATAGCATTTATTTCACTTTGTGGAGGGTGATGGTGGAGTTTAGTTTAGTTTCAATGGATTTACCCATCAATATTAAATTTAAGGAATAATAAGTGGAATGGAATAATAGTTTCATGAGGTACATGTGCTTAATCCTAGGGGTGGTTGGTTAAGGCTAGGCTTTATTGCCTGTTGTTCCAACTACCTTTTAAGTTCGAATTAATTTGACCTAGACCAAATTGCAAATTGATCTAATTCTCTAGACTATGTGCATGACCTAGATTGCTCAAGTTATAATTTTCTTTAGGGTTTGTTTGGATTGAGGGGAATAAGGGTGAAGGAAAGTTAGGGGAACCATTCACCTCCATTCACCTTGTTTGGGAACATTTAGGAGGTGAAGTTATTCACCCTAGTTCCCCTTGGTTCACCCCCTAATAGTATAAAATTTGTTACCCCCAAATTGGGGTGTAACCAAGGGGAAGGGAACTCACTTCCCTTCCCTTCCATTCTCTCACCTAGTTTCCCTTAACTTCCCTTCACCCCCTACAAATCCAAACAGGCTCTTAGAGAAGTCAAAATGACTTCCCGTTTGTATTTATGCATAGATATGCAAGGACCCTAACTCGCCTCGAATCATTTTCAACCATAGATCTTGATCGGATAAATTTGAACTGTCCAATTTTGTTAAATTCTAAATCTTTGACACCTGTCATACCCTTTATGTAAGTGAAGGGTCACAATTGCTATTTTTATATTTCCTTTGAAATCAAGTTTTGAATTTATCAAGTTGTTTCATTTTGCATTCTCATAATGACTTGGGTTTATGAGAGATAACGGGCTTTAATGCATACTATCTTATTGTGTTGCATCCATTAAGAGGATATCCATTTATCCACAACCCAACTCATGAAACCTCATAAAAAAACATCATTTTTCTCCATCAAAAATTAGGCCTAAGGTTTTGAGAGCTTGGAGGCCAAGAAAATAGAACTCTATACCTAAGATAAGTGTTTTTGCTTGCGAAATTGATTATTTCAAAAGTTAGTATATGAGTCTTTTAGATCGTGATTTTCTCTATCTTTACAATGAAGAAAACTTTAATTTTAATTTATTTCTAAATTCGTGGGTTTGGATCAAGAAGAGGATTTCTCTAAGAGGTGGACTTCAACCCACAAGCTATAAATAAAAAAATACATTTACAAGGTTGAATCTTTTGGTCATGATTTTATATTTAAATTTGTGGGTTTTGTGTATTTTTGAGATCTCTACATTTAATCAAAGTTTTTGGATTGACATGAGTAGTTTTTTATTTAGTTTTGAATCGAGTGAGGATTTGGTCAAAAATATTTTGGGAGCCGTAGTTTCTAGCACAAGTGCATGCTCTCGACCTGATACGTGCATGCCCTTAGTGAAATCCAGAGGGTACTATGTTCTGCAGGGTTTGAGCGCACACTATCAAGCAGGCTTTTCAAAGATGATTTCAATTTTTTGTTTAGAACTTGGCTGACGTAGCATTAGGGTGCACGCACATGGTCAACCTCTGAGTACACACTCTCAGAATAACAAAATAGTTCTTTGGTTTTGAGATTTTGATCTGTTTATGCTCATTTCCATGTTTCTTTGGTTTCATTGCCAGATAATGATATTAGTTATGTAATTAAACTTGTTATTGCCATCTTAGCATCTTAGGTAAATTAGATGATATTTTTAATTACTTGGCTATATTTCCATGTTTATGTTGCTTTGTTGAATTCATGATTTATTCATATTTAAGTATGCAAGTAAGGCATGTTGTGATGTTATCACATGTTGTTATTTTATATTTTTTCATGTTATGCTATGTTGTGCTCTAGCCTAGAGTTCATAGACATTATGCATGTTGGTTTAGGTTATATCATGGATTTTTATTTGCTCAGTACGTTATCATGACACTTAGCCCTAGATGTATGCATGATTAGGCACCATGACGTGGTATATATATATGATGGCAATAATTATCTATATTTGGATATTGAGTGTGTCCTTTATGACACTAAATCAAGAATGTTATCTATTTTGAAATCAAGAAAGTTCTCAGTTTGAGATACAACAGTGAGTGGAGGCTTGTGATTCTCCACCACTAAAAACTTGATTGCATACAAAACATTATAAACCAAGAAAGAGAAACTAAGAAAGAAATCAAGTATATGTGTGTATCAAGTTATGATGACTTTCTTTGGCATTTAGTGGGCATGTTTTGTTTACTTTAGAAACCTAGTCGAAGAGGGACACACAAGATGGATAATCTCTACAATTGAGTTATTCGGGCCCAATGCATAACACATCATATATAACCAATTAATGAAATTGTTCATTTGGGTTTATCAACAGAAGGGATTTGGATATCTCATAGATAACGTGTGGCCCAGGGTTATGCTAGAGCACTAGTGCTAGATTAGTCTATGCACTTAAAACTAAGTAAAGTACCATGTAATATTTCTAGCAGGTGTACTAAATGCACATTACCTAGTGAGAGCATTCCCTAAATAAAATTAAGTAAAAATTAATGTTAGTTAGATATGCACACTGCCTTAACATCACACTTGAAAAAGTAGGAGCACTTGCATTGTTATCTTTATGTTGGTTATCCACGTCTGCTCTATTCTATGTTTTGCATTTTGAGATACATGATCTTTTTATGAAAGTAAGTAAAATGATATAGTTTTGTAGTCTTTCTTATGTTTAAACCAGTTATGCATTCATGATACACATTGTATATGCACAAACCACTCCTTTATTTTACCATTTGCTAGACGACTTTCTAACAGCCTTGTTTGCACACTGGTGGTGACCCCTAAATCTCCCACCCTTACTTTCAGGCACACTAGGGTCCAATGGTCTGTCATAGATAGAGTTTCTGATGACTAGCTTGTCTATCTTACTTTCAGGCACACTAGGGTCCAATGGTCTGTCATAGATAGAGTTTCTGATGACTAGCTTGTCTATCTGTTTACCTAGTTCTGTTTCATATTTTTTAACCAAACCTTGATGTTTAATTTTATCATTTCATTGCTATGTAGTAACTCTAATATTTATAGACAGTTATAGTAGTTTCAGACTTATGAGGACATGTGGTATCGCTTTTATGTATCTGAGTTGTTGATATCAATATCTGACTTGTGATATCTTTTTATGTTATTTATATCTATGAGACTTATTGATATCTGTTGAGTATCTTGGTTCCGTTGTTTATTTAAACTGAACAATTGCTTATGTCATATTTTAGTTCATTATATTTGCTTTTATGTATGACACTGTGATTCTGTTCTATGTGTGATGAATGAGATATATGCACCGATCATTGATATAGGCTTAACTATATACTTTTGGATAGTGTTTAGCCCAATTGTGTATGCTGTCTAGCCTAGTCTTGTGCCCATCAGGTGTTTCTAAGACATATATCGTGATAAGATATTTGAGTCTAGTTTCAATTGAGATCAAGTTTGCATTGAATACATGTGCTGAAAGTTAACGTGAAAATACCAAAGGGTGTGAATCTAGACTACTTGAAAGCCTACTAAAATTTTTAGATTATTTAATCAAATCAAATGTGTCTTTTAGTGTTTTCAAGATTAATGAATACTCCATGCCTGAATGATTGTTTCAAGCTTATATATACCTTTTTTTTTGGTAAATGAAAGATTTTATTCATCACCAAATGTAAGAATGTATGTACATCAAGAATCTCATCATATGTATGAGATATCAAAACTGACATTAAGAGTTCAAAGAAAATAGAACTCAATCAAAAACTCAGCAACTAACAGCTACTGAGTAAAACCTGCTCTCCTCAACAGCAACTAACAGCAGCTTAGAACCTGCTAATTGCTCTCTTCAATGACTGTCAAAGTGAAATGATCCATTCTCTGTCTTCTGCCTTAAAAGAGCCATTGAGAACAAAAGAATAAATGTTGAATTTGATATCTCTAAAAAGTTGATCAGCTGGCCTTGCTTTCTGCCTGAAAATCCTGAAATTCCGTTCTCTCCATATACTATAAACAGCTGTAGTTAGAGCCATCCTTTTAATCCTTTGCTTGAAACCATTACCCTTCAGTCTATCACAGTACCAAATCACAATCTGATTCCAATCACAGGACTGCCATTTGAAACTGAGCCAATCCATAATTTTTAGCCACACTTCTCTTGAATAGCAGCACTCAAAGAAAAGATGGTTTCTGTTTTCAGAACCAGTACACAGACAACAATTGTTAGAGTTCATTAATCCCCTCTTAATCAGTCTGTCGATAGTAAGCAACCTATCTTGGATTGCTAACCAACAGATAAAAGAGTGACTGGGGAAGTTTGTAGTCTCCCAAACTGTTCTATGCCATGGCACAACTGAAGAATTAGGGGAGAGAGCATTGTACAATGCTGAAATCTGGATTCTAGAATTTTCAGAGCAAGATTGGATGAGCAGCAACAAGTTATTTAGACCTCCACAAAAGCTAACAGCTTTGTCTCTGATTTTCAAAATTTTCTTCCACATCCATGAGTCCCAGTTTTTAGCCTGAACATGCCATATATCATCATTTCTTAAGTATGCACTGTGTATCCATTTGATCCATAGACTCTCTTTATTAACATGGATATGCCACATTAACCTCAGCATAGTTGCCATATTCCAAATTGTTGCTGAGTAGATGCCAAGACCCCCATGCCTTTTACTCAAACAGGCTTTATCCCAAGAAACTAGAGGAATTTTATGTTTTTGATCTGTTTTGCCCCATAGAAAGTTCCTGCACATTTGATCAATCTTCTGCAATACTCTGACAGGAAGAATATAATTTGAAGTCCAATAGATCTGGATGCCAAGAATAGCACTCTTAATAATTTGTAATCTGCCAGCAAAAGACAGAGCTCTATTTTTCAGACAAGCTTGTAATTGATCTGAGATTTTGTTTAAAAGAGGAGAACAATCAGTATATGATAATCGTTTGGATATCAAAGGAACCCCCAAGTATTTGATGGGTAGTGCACCCTCTGTGAAGTTTAGGAGATTACTAATCAAGCTTTTGGTATGTTCATCAACACCACTGTAAAAGATCTTACATTTTTCTGGATTTGCAACCAGACCTGATACCTCACTAAACTCCTTCAAGCAGTTGAAAAGAAGATTAACAGAATGAATGTCACCCTTAGAAAAGAGGAGGAGATCATCTGCAAATATTAGATGAGTGATTTTTAACTCACCACACCTAGGATGAAATTTAAAAGATCTGTCCTCTTTAAGCATGTCTAATTTTCTTGACAGGAACTCCATACCCAGTGTAAACAAATAGGGAGAGATAGGATCACCTTGTCTCAAACCCCTTTCTCCTTTGAAATAACCATGTAGTGTGACATTTAAAGAAATAGAGTATTTTGGGGATGTAATACACACCATGATCCAGTTTGTAAAGATATCAGGGAACCCCAGACCAGTAAGCATATCTCTAAGAAAATTCCAACTTATAGTATCGAAAGCCTTCTTGATTTATATATACCTTATTGATATATATACCTTATTGATCTAATGGAAATGGAAGTTGTTGTTAAAATTAAACATTATGCTTATCTCCTTACTCTACATTTCTTTGGTGGATTTCATTGAGTGTGGGTATTTATCTGTATCTCTAGGATAGGGTTCTTAGAAATGTGGTTCATCATGTTTATCTATAGTAGTGATATATGTATCTCTAGATAGATAGGCTAACCCTAGTTATATATCGTTTATTCTAAAATGGAGGGAAATGAAGGTGAAAAGATTCCCCTCCATTATCACACATTATATATGATTTGATTCTTTCTAAAATTGGTATGCAATAGATAGGAAAATTTTTGGATCATGACATCCCGAAGATCAAGAAATAATTTTTTTTTACTAAAATTGCAAACACGATACTATATTTCCCTTTTTTTAAAATTGTGTCTAGGCCCCAAATTTCAAAAGGCCATGTAACCCAACTCGTTGTGTTATTTATCTTGTGTAGGACCCCAAAAATATAAAATTAATGTGTTTAGCACTTCTAACTCAGTAGTACACACAATGTCTACTATATTTTTCTAAAATCATAAAATACCCCTCCCCGTTTCACCCATCAAAATCTCTCATCCTTTATCTTCTTCACTCTCTCCTCTCTCTTCCAAGTGTCTACCTTTACTGAGTTTTATGATAATACAACTAAAGTGATAATAAAAAATAAGTGTTGGAAGTATTGAAACATCATGATTTTTATTTTATTGAAGTTTTAAGACATTTCGATCATGATAAATGGATCGAGTCATCCATTGAAATAACCCAATCAATGTATTGAGAGGTGCATCCTTATATTCAATCTAAAGTGGCTCCTTAGAATTAATGTCTTTTGAGTTTTTCCATATTCGAATTATATCGGTGTGTAAAACACGTATACTCTTAACTGGTCGTTTTTCTAGATTTCAGGCTCGTCTATATAGTGCATGATTTCACTCCTATATTCACATATATATATTGAATTGATCTCAAATCTATTTTTAGCATACTCAAACATAAATAAATGTTATTTATCACTATATAACACAATCAATATTATTATTTATCACAATATTTTCAAATTCACGGGGTTTTACAGTAAGACAAACCACAGAGAAGGTAGTAGTAATTCGGGAGTGCATTCTTGCAACGCAAAGCAGACAAAAGAGCTATGCAGATCAGAGAAGACGACTGTTAGAGTTTCAGGTTGGGGACTATGTTTCGTTGAAAGTATCACCAATGAAGGGAGTTTAGTGATTTGGCAGACAGGGAAAGCTTGCCCTGGGGTATATTAGTCCATTCAGGATTGTTGAGCGTATTGGAACCGTTTTGTAACGGATAGATCATCCAGATCGATGTCGAGTATACACGAGACTTTCTATGTTTCGATGCTTAAGAAGCAGTTACGCAATGAAAAGCAGTAGCGCGTGTTAGACACGCCAGAGATCGAGCTTCATGATGATTTGACTATGATAGAGATTCCTGTTTGTATTCTTACTAAGGAGGACAAGAAGCTTAGAAACAAAGTGATACATTTGGTTAAAGCTCAATGAAATCGGAAAGGACATGGAGGCTTTTTAGGAGCGTGAGGAGAATATGCGTCGCGACTAACCACATATGTTTGAGTAGGTAAATAGATTGATTTTGATTGGTGTTCATGATTATATATATGGTCATATTTATATTTAGCACTAGAATAGAGTTATTAACACTCAGCTCCTAATTATTTGAAACACATGGTATATATATGGGGGGTTTCTTGTTTGGATTTTTCGCCCGACGTACTAGTTCCGCTTAATTAGGGGTTAAGTGTGAATATTTGCATTCTAGATTATTAAGTGTAGATATTGCTATGTTTTATATTTGGAGATTAATGATACGATATGTGTATGTGAGGGTTTTCTTGTCTGGATTATCCCCTCAACATGCTTTTCTACTATTATTAATCTCTAAAATATGATTGCCAAATTTCGGGGATGAAATTCTTTTAAGGAGAGAAGAATGTAAAACCCCGTAAATTTGAATATATTATGATAAACAATATAAATAAGTTATATGGTGATAAAGAATATTTATTAATGTTTGATTATGCTAGGAATTGATTTGAGATTAATTCTCTCTCTCTCTATATATATATATATATATATATATATATCTGTGTGTGTGTGTGTGTGTGTGTGTGTGTGTGTGAATATAGGAGTGAAATCATGCACTAATTGCATGAGCCTGAAATCTAAAAAATGATCAGTTAAGAGTATTTATGTTTTACACACCGATGCAATTCAAAACTGGAAAAACTCAAAGGACAAAAGTTATAGATCTCTTTAATATCTTTCCAAAAAATCTTAAATCACCTCATTCCAAGTCGGATAAGAAAGTTACATCCAAAATATCGAAGACTATTTTCTTAGTCAGACTAGATTTTCTGGTTCTTGTCAAACAAGTTTGTCTTGGGTTTGCCTCTATAAATACATGTGTTTTTCATAAAAAATCTTCTTTTTTATCATATCTCTAAACCTTAGCAGCTATCGTCTCCCCTCAAAAACCCTAGATCAATTTCTTATAATTTTTGAGAGCTTTGTGAAGCAAAATACTGACACGAGGGCGAGATCATCAACGTGTGGCAAGGGGAACAGGATTTGTGAAGTTGGATCTGCTCGTACATATTTGAGGAGTTCAACATGGCATTTGAGGCAAAATCATCTTTATTCAAATCTACACCCTTAGTTAATAAATGATTTAAGATATTTAAATCAATGTTTTACATGTTTAGGCTTAAACCGATGTGAGAAAAAAAAATGAAATTTTTGATAATTAATCTTAAACCAATGCTAGATCTATATGGTTTTCTCATTATTTATATTAGTATCATGATCATGATCATTAGAGTTCCTCTTAATTTTGTTTTTAAGTTGTTAATCATACTTAAACCATGCTTAAACCCTAATTTAGCAATTAATTGAGTTATCATGTTAATTAATCATACTTAAACCCTAGGTCTGTGATACCTAGAGATATGAATGAATTTAAATCAAATTATATCTGTTGTATGAGTTTTTACAAGCATGCTTATGTTAATCATGATAAGATATCATGTTTTAATCGAGAAATTTGGTTAATTAGGTTGTTAAACCCTAATTAGAGTAACCCAAGAGTGTGAATCATGTTCAAGATAATCTCTGTAAAGTAATTAACAAAGTTTAAGCGTTGTTATATGCTTCATGATAAGAAAGTTTCGTTTTTGAACAAATTGCAATAACCCAAAATGATCAAACTTGAAGACCTGAGAAAACAGTTTTTTCTCTAGCCGATCGACCGACGCCCTAGGGGCGATCGACTGGTAAAGCTCTATTTGTACACGTTATGCACGTTGCACGTCCGCTATCCGATCGACCGGCGCCTTGAGGGCGGTTGACCAGCCTGTGTATGTTTTGCTTCTTGAGTTGTTTTTGCACCGTTTTGAGATGCAATCATGAGGTTCCAGCCACATGATGATACATGTACTGCCATGAACACGTATGAATAGTATCGTAGCACACATTCTAGTATCCCGAAGGAGATTATGACAAGTGTGGAGTTGGTTACACTTGAGATAAAAGATATATACGCATTATAATACACTGTTTGCCGTTTATTCTACGCATGAGGTGATCATGAACACGAGTTTTGGATCCGCACATCGAGACACATGCGCATATGTTGAATATACATTTCTTTGAGCGGTAACACATGTTTAAGTTGATAGTGTTGGAATAAAACATAAAATGCATAATTGATCAATTGTGGATGCTTAGTGGGTTAGTCGGTATACCGCAATGAGACCGCGGATGGACTACACTTAGAGTTGGTAATTTTCCCACAATGAGACCACGGCTGGATCACACTCTAGGATGATCGAGGTTTTCAGATTAGTTTGATATGTCTACACTCCGCTGGACGATCATCTGTATGCATCATTCCGGAATAGGATGATTACCTATCTCCGCATAGTGATTGAGTAAGGATGTTGATGCCACATGATATTGTGAGTGTCTTACAAGAGTATTATTATTTCATGTGTGTGTGTGTGCGCGCGCGCGTATCATTATTTCATGTGTGTGTGTGTGCGCGCGCGCACACGCGCGCGCGCGTGTGTGTGTATATATATATATATATATATATATAGTTTTGTATTATTGCTCCCATGCTAGTGCACCCGAGAGTAGGGTATGATTTGGATATTTGGCACGTATGGCCTGTTCTATGGAGATGATTATGCTGGATGATATTCTTTATGTTTGTGCTAACTATCTGAGGGTAGTCTGAGTTTTGATATGGCTCATCGTGTTTGACATTTGGAGTTGTAGTTTTACTTTCATGTACTACTTCTCTTTTACTTCTTAGTTGGGATTAATGATAAGCGATTCATAATTTGAGACATATGATATATACATGAGGGTTTCTTTATTTGGATTATTTTGGTTAACATACCAGTTTCATGTGGTGATTTTCTAATTATTATTTTCTATTAGATACGGGGAAAATGATCTAGGTAGACTATGCTTAATAGGTAGAGCCCCCACTTCATCTAGCAACCAGTCCCTTGTGGGTAGATGGATGTGATCTCGTTGTAGCACTCTGACGCTCGTGTTGTTTCTCTTTTTGTTTTAAATTTCTTTTCAGACAGCTTAGACTTTTGGAGAGTCGTAGGATGACAGAGTTCTAGCATAGTCGCCGTCACATGATTTTACCATTAGAGGCTCCACTGTAGTTTTGTATTTTTATTCAGACATTAGAGTTTGTATTTCATTTTTGTAAAGGCCGAGTGCCTTAGTGATACTTCATTTGACTCGATGTATTGAGACATATTACACTTGTTCCCATTTTAGTTATATTTTATTTTGTTTATTTGAGACATGATATTATTATTTGGCTATCTCTTCCGTATTCATTAAGTTCATTGCACTACTATCATATTCTTTTGCTTGTTTTGTACCTATACTTATTTTTTATTCCATTAGAGAATATTATTGTGATTGGTGAAACGTGTTAATGTACTGTGTGGGTGCATGGCAGGTTTGACATTCTTGGATTCACCTTGGACTGCAGCCTTGTATGAACCTAGAGGCCTCACATTAAGTCTTTTGTTTTTTTATTTTTCTATCTAGATGTTATCTTTAAATATTGGTTCTTAATGTTAAAGCTTGGATGTTTAGTTTATCAGAATGCTCTTTTACTTACTTACCTGTTAAGATAAAAGCTTGCCTGCTAAGTTTATCAAACAATTTGTTAAGTTAAAATAGTGCCTGATAATGTTAGATCTTGGACGTTTAGTTTATTAGAAAGCTATTAAGTTTAAGCATTGCTTGTTAAAATTGAAGTTTATCTGCTAAGTTTATTAGACAATTATTAAGTTTGCATGTTAATGTTTAAGATTAGTTGTTAAGTTCATCAAGTAGGTGTTAAGTATTACCATTATTTGTTAATGTTAAAGTTTAGCTGTTAAGTTTATCAATTGCATATCAAGTTTTTCATATTGCCACCTGTTAATATACCAAAAATCACATAAGTCATAGAAATATTATAAATAAAAATATAAAATTTAACATGAGTTTTTTTCCTACTATACGTGCAAGCCATCTAAGCCTCCTTCTCCATTTGTTGCCTCATCGGTCCGGCCATTCCTAGTTGATGTAGTTTGCTGCTTTGACTGTGAGAATTCATTATTGCTCAACGAAGATGAGGGGTCCTGATCCTTCTTCAACAATGACATGATGCTCGACTGTGCAACCCTCATATGAATCCCATAGCTTTTTGTGCATCCTCAGAGCAAGATCATTCATGATAATAGACACTGAAGCTTATTATAGGTTTGATTTTAGCTGGAGTACCTACATTTTTTCTTAAAAAAGTAAATAAACAAAGTAAAATCTAACAATTTAAGAATTTATAGAAACAATTGTCTAACAAAAATAACATCTAACACTAAAACTTAACAATAACATATTAATTGTAACAAATATTCCATAAAACTAACAATTAACATTATCATATAATGGATAACTTTAACAACTAGTGTTTAAAATTAATATGTATTATACAAATTAATCAATTATGCCACAAATTTAACATACAACAAGTAAATTTAGCATCCAATTGCTAATATTTACAACTAATCCTTCATAGTTCATAATGAAACTATATAATTATCAGATTTTTTTCCCAAAAAAATGAGTATCAATATAATTACCTCATTAACTTTCCAAACAACAAAGATAATTAACCTCTAGCAATGTAATAATAATTTCTATTTTAATTTACTCCTTTTGAGTATAATACCAAAATTATCGACTCCATCGTCTCCAACGTTAATTCTTCTCTCCTTATTCAAGCACAATCCAAAAAAAAAAAAATCTTATGCACACTATAAAATATGGATCTCTCCTACAAGTTGTAACTTGTAAGACAATACAAAAGGATAAACTTGATAAACTTAACAATTTATTAATTAACAGTTATACTGTAACCATAATAACCAATGGATAAACTTAATAACTAGCATTTAAATTAACATGTATTGTACAAATTTAATATATGTGTAGACTGTCTATAATTTGCTGCAGATAGCTGATCCCCATCAAACACCGATGATGAAAGTTACAATTTGACGGCTTCCAGAAGACTATAATTTAAAGACTTTCGTGTAGATCAATGAAGGTTACAATCTGACGACCTTTACAATAACCGATGAAAGCTCTGATCAATAGTGTTGATATATTAGTATTATTAGGGACTTATTTGTAAGTTTTATAGGGGCCTATATAAAGCCCAAGAAATCTCATAATGAATTAGGGTTTTCATTCATTTCATGGTATCAGAGCCGGCCTGCCCGCTCCTCATGCCTCCTCTCCTAGCCGCGCCCTTCCCCCACTTCGCGCGCCTCTTTCCCCACCCTCCTCCGAGACGAACCCCACAGACCCCCACTTCGCCCGATTGCCCTCTGCCCCGATTTCCCACCTTCGAACCCCCCCTTGACCCGATCCAGATTGCTACCCTGCCCCGAAACCCCCTGTCACAACCTCCATCCCTGACCCTCCCTTGACCAGCGATTCCCCCCACCTGAGCCAGCGACCCCCCACCAACTCAACCCTCGACCCACCGGATCACCCCCCTGAACCTGCACCCCATCCTTACCCTCGACGACAACAGTCACCCCCATCCTCCGACGTGCCCTGCCCCACATTCGCGATCGCCACCCCCCTTCCATCAATTCCGATCACGCCCAATCCGCAGCTCCGTCGTGCATCCTGTCAACCTCGACGTTTTGGTGGATTCCCTCGACTCATCTCGAACTGCATGCACAGGTAGATAATATATCTCACAGCCGAGAGATAAAACTGTTTTTTTCTGTTTCCATCTGAGAAACAAGAATTTGTTTAGATCCTATCTTGTTGTGCGGCAGAGGTGCTGCCGAATTTTTACTGCCGCAACAAGAGTCGGAAGAGAAGGTGAACAGGCGGTGGGTTTGAAGCATATTCGATGGAGGAGATCATTAAGAAGTTGAACCCTGCGGAGGTGTTAACTTTGATGAAGCTAATGAAGTTGTCGGCTGGTGAGAGTACGACAAAACCATCGAAGAAGTTGGAGCTTCCGACCATTGATTTGAAGCTTGATGGACCGAGTACTTACCTGAGCTGGTCGCGACGGGTGAGATACACCCTTGCAGGGAGGAACCTGGAGGGTTACTTGACAGGAGAGGCGACAGAACCGGAGGAGGACTCGGAGGGAAGAGATGAGTGGAAGACCACTCATATGTTGGTGTACATCTGGCTTCTCAACTCGTTGGTCCCGACGATCGCCGCCACGGTAGATGGCATTGAGAAGGTGAAGGACGTCTGGGAGAAGTTAAGAAGGACGTATGATGGAGTGGGGAATAACCTGCGGGTATTCCAGATTAAAGGAGAGATCGACGCCACAGTCCAGGGAGAAAGGACTGTACAGGAATATGCTACAGAGTTGGAACGCCTGTGGCTGGATTATGATCATTTCTCTCCCCAGGCTAGCTGCAAGGACCCGGGATGTAAAGAGCGGGAGGCCTTTCTACAAGAGAGGACTATGGTGTTTCTTAAAGGATTGACATCAGAGTTCGCTCAGCGAATCGCATTGCTGCTAGCTCAGCCGAAGATTCCCACGCTTGAGGAGGCTATCTCTGCTATGATCCAGGAGGAGACTCGTATTCGGCTGCAGGCGGGGACAGGTGGACTTCCTGTAGTGAAGTCAGCACTGGCAGCCTCTAGCAACACTGGATCTAGGGGAGAGACCCGACAGTGCTACAACTGCGGTGCGGTAGGTCATCTACGACATGCTTGCACCAAGCCATCCAAGGAAGGAGATTCAGGTGGACGTGGATAGTTCGGAGGTCGTGATCGTGGCCGTGGGGGTCGACGAGGTGGAAGAGGAGCAGGGAATCGGGCAAATCTGACAGTAGCAGAAGAAGAAGAAGCTGATGTGGTCTTTACAGAGGAGGATCGTGCTCTCCTCACGATACTCAGAAAAAAACAGCAAGTAGCAGGGGATGGAGATTTGAGGAATGAGACTGCGGAAGCATCTACTTCATTCTTCGTCAGAGGCAACACTGCTACCTATGCTCATCCGAACAAAGGTACTGATGATATACATGCTCTTGCTTCTATGTCTCCCGACAGATCATCAGAGTGGATAGTCGACTCCGGTGCATCTCGCCATGTGACAGGTAATGCTAGTGAGTTCTCATCATATACTCACTTAGCATCGCCTGATAGTATTCAAACAGCTGATGGTACATTTCAGCCGGTGGTTGGTAAGGGTACAGTCGATTGTACTGGTTCTGTAACTTTGTCCAATGTTTTGCATGCTCCTTCTTTTCCAGTCAATCTTTTGTCCATTAGTTCTATCATCCTCCAACTAAAATGCATCGTTTCTTTTGATATTCCCAAGGTAATTTTCCAGGAGAAGGGGACAGGGCGGAGACTTGGGACTGACACATGGCGTAGTGGACTGTGGTATCTGGATCGTGAAGGGCTGGATTCAGCATTGGTGTCAGTCATAGAGGAAGCAGGAGTAGGATCTAAAATGAGTGCTGAAAATGAGTTAATGCTCCATCACCAGCGTTTGGGACACTCATCCTTTAGTGTTTTAGGTAGATTGTATCCTTCTTTATTTGAGAAAGCAAATAAACAGAAACTTGTGTGTGATGCATGTGAGTTTGGAAAGCTTACTAGAAGCTCTTATGTTAGTTCTAGTCATAGAAGTTCTCATGCATTTGACCTGGTACATTCAGATGTTTGGGGACCTTGTTCCACAAGTTCTATGAATGGATACAAATATTTTGTTACATTTATTGATTGCTTCTCTCGTGTTACTTGGTTATACCTGATGAAGAATAAGAGTGATGTGTTTGGGTGCTTCCAAAATTTTCATAGGATTGTTCAGACTCAATACGGAGCAGTGGTGAAAGTATTAAGGTCAGATAATGGGACAGAGTATACCAACAGAGCCCTTGAAGAATATTTGTCAGCTCAAGGAATACATCACCAGACAACCTGTCCATACACACCAGCACAGAATGGGGTAGCGGAAAGGAAGAACAGACATCTTTTAGAGGTTGCTAGAAGCATGATGATCTCTATGAATGTCCCAGAGACATTATGGGGACAAGCAGTATTGACCGCAGCAGCGTTGATCAACAGAATGCCCTCGAGAGTGCTGAATTGGAAGTCTTCGTGTGAGATATTGAAGGGAGATAATGGTGGGATCCTTCCACTCAAAGTGTTTGGCTGTGTGTGCTTTGTGAAGGACAACAGGCCGTCTGTCGGGAAACTTGCCCCTAGAGCTGTGAAGTATATCTTTGTGGGATATTCTGCTACTCAGAAGGGATATGTTTGCTGGAGCCCGGTGGAAAAAAAGTTGTTTGTGAGCATGGATGTGCACTTTCGAGAACTTGAGCCATATTACACCCAGAAGGTAACTTCATCTGCTGGTAACTCGCCCAGTACTAGAAGTATGGGGCGAGAGGAGGAGAATGGTGAGAGACCGAAGAACAATGTGGAGAAATCCATTTCTGTAACGATTCCTTGGGAGGGAGAATTGGTTGAGGAGGAGTTGGTTGAGGAGCAGGAGAATCACGAAGAAGAAAAGGAAAATGAGACAAGAGGTGTTAGGCCCACTGTTCAGGGGGAGCTACTAACCTATAGTAGGAAGGGCAAACAAATT
The DNA here is from genome assembly GCF_001876935.1 of Asparagus officinalis. Classification (NCBI taxonomy): domain Eukaryota; kingdom Viridiplantae; phylum Streptophyta; class Magnoliopsida; order Asparagales; family Asparagaceae; genus Asparagus; species Asparagus officinalis. Next base: position 73,861,215 of record NC_033795.1, on the reverse strand, counting down.
GCAGGAGCAGTACCTACAGTGCCACTAGTGCTGCCAAGTCTCTTGCCAACGCCTACCCCAACTCCTGAAATTCCTACACCACCACCAATTTCATCCCAAGGTGATAACATTCCTACTGATAACATTCCTCTCCCTAATCCTCCCACACCAATATCAATACGGAGGACTACTCGCAGTAATACGGGACATCCTCCCGATAGATATGGTTGGGATCTTGCCCAGTATGTATCATATTCTAGTATCCACCCTGCATATGGAGCATTCATTGCATCATTGGACTCTGTTACTGTACCTAACAATTGGCAGGTTGCTAAGAAGGACCCAAAATGGAAAGCGGCTATGCACGAGGAGCTAGGAGCTCTAGAGAAGAACCGCACTTGGGAGCTAGTAAAGTTACCAGAAGGAAAGAGAGCAGTTGGATGCAAGTGGGTCTTCACTGTGAAGCAGAATCCAGATGGACAAGTTGAGCGCTACAAGGCTCGCCTGGTGGCAAAAGGGTATAGTCAGACATATGGCATCGATTATGATGAGACTTTTGCACCGGTGGCGAAGATGAGCACTGTTCGGACCTTAATCTCTCTGGCAGTAAATGGTGGATGGAAGCTACACCAACTAGATGTGAAGAATGCATTTCTTCATGGAGATCTAGTGGAGGAGGTATACATGGAGATACCACCAGGATTTGGTACAGATCAGACAGTGGGAAAGGTCTGCAGATTGAAGAAGTCTCTCTATGGTCTGAAGCAATCTCCCCGTGCTTGGTTCGACAGATTCAGAAGGGCTATGATTGGTATGGGATACCAACAGATCAACGCCGACCATACAGTGTTCTTTCGACGGAGTGGAGGCCACATTACTATGCTTGCGGTATATGTGGATGATATGATTATTACAGGGGATGATGAGAAGGAGATTGCCCAATTCAAAGTGAGACTAGGTAAGGAGTTTGAGGTGAAAGATCTTGGTTTGCTTAGATACTTTCTTGGAATAGAGATAGCTCGAGGAGCGGAAGGGATCATCCTATCCCAGAGAAAGTATGCACTGGATCTTCTCAAAGAGACAGGGATGTTAGGGTGCAAACCTGCAACTACACCGATCGACCAGAAGTTCAAGCTAGGTGCTGAGGCTGGAGAACCAGTTGATCGTGACAGATATCAGAGGTTGGTGGGAAGGCTGATCTATTTGAGTCACACACGTCCTGATATCTCTTTTGTAGTAAGCGTTGTGAGTCGCTACATGCACAATCCGAGGAAGGATCATATGGACGCTGTGTACCAGATTCTGAGATATTTAAAGAGTGCCCCCGGAAAGGGGCTGATATTCAGAAAGAATGGACATGTGAACATCGAGGGTTATTGCGACTCTGACTGGGCTAGCTGTGCTGATGACAGGAGGTCCACCTCAGGATACTGCATCTTTATAGGAGGTAACTTAGTCTCGTGGAAGAGCAAGAAGCAGTCAGTGGTGGCGAGATCGACAGCTGGGGCAGAGTATAGAGCTATGGCCTTAGGAGTTGCTGAGTTGCTATGGTTGAAGAGTATGCTGGTGGAGCTGAAGCTGGATCAAGGAGCTAAGATGAAGTTATGGTGTGACAACAAGTCAGCTATCAGTATTGCCAACAACCCAGTGCAGCATGATAGAACCAAACACATCGAGATCGATAGGTTCTTCATCAAAGAGAAGTTGGATAGTGGACTACTGGAGCTAAGTCATGTTTCGACTAAGGACCAGGCAGCAGATTATCTGACTAAAGGACTCAGCTCAGTAGATATGATTAGAGAATGTGACAAGATGGGCTTAATAGATATCTTTCGCCCATCTTGAGGAGGAGCGTTGACATATTAGTATTATTAGGGACTTATTTGTAAGTTTTGTAGGGGCCTATATAAAGCCCAAGAAATCTCATAATGAATTAGGGTTTTCATTCATTTCAAATAGTCTTCCCAATCAACAGTGAGAGTTATAACCTGATGACTCTCACATATCAAAGAGCTGAAGCAAAGATTACAAAACGACGATCTTTGCAACGCTTTGTCAAAAAGAGAATACAAATTAACGGTCTCCTCAAACCAAGACGTGAAAGTCCTCCCCGCGTTTCAGCATCAAGACGTAGCACTAATTCAACCGCGGATGCAGCTCCTTATCAGCTATCGCTGACGTAGCTCAAGCCTATGGACGCAACTCATGTTCAACCGCAAACACAGCTTCCAAGCTGCCAATGCAGCTTCCAACAAGCTGCCAACACAGCTTCCAACAAGCTGCCAATGCAGCTTCCAAATTACTACAAATACAGCTTCCAAATGTTACAAACGAAGCTTCCAGACGCTGCAAACGAGCTTTCAGACGCTGCGTTTGAACGCAGAATTCACGCCAGAACGCGAATTTTACGTTTAACTCATTCAAACACGAGCTGAACGATTTTAAAACCGTTTCCCACGATCTGAGGGGATCACAACTCCACTCAGGAGTGATTTAAGGGGGCGGTTACATCCCATTAGCCCCACAAAGGAGAGATTTTAGGGGCGGTTACACTCCCTAATCGCCTATAAATAGCTGAAAGATCAGCTTAGTTCGAGAGAGAGAAGGGGGGATATCTTTGGATCTTTGAGAATTTTAGAGATCTAGAGATCGGCTTCTTCGGATCATCTTCTCGGCAACAGATTCTTAGGGCTATCTTCGTGATTAGTTTATCTAACCAATTACAGTTAAGATCAATCAACCCTTTTTCAAGAGTTTAAACTCGCTCTGAGTTATCAATTCGTTTAGAGTTTGCCATGCAAGTCCTCCACAGCGTGAAATCGTGAGGAGAAGATACCGTTCCAGTGAAACAAGATGTTCGGATCGTCAACGAGAAGCAAACTCGACGTGATCATTCGGGAGAGGCATCTCATTGCTACCGTGAAGAATCCAGACTTAAACAAAGGGGAGGATTTAGATCAATTCTCCTCTCTTTTATAATCGAAATTCAAATTATAATTAAGATCCAGAGAATACAAATCAAATTTCTTTCATTTTATTTACTATAAAATTTCCACTAACAAAGATGGCGACTCTGCTGGGGACAAGCTTCTCTGACGAAGAAGTGGTGGCATAATCCGACGTCAAACTCGCTGGAACAACCACTGAAACTCTTATTATTGAGTTTGATCAAGCCAAGTATGATGACGTTCTTTCCTTTAGATCCCTTAGCCTCAAGGCTATACACAAGATCCACAAAGTCTTCAAAAAGACTAAAGCTCTAACTGCTCCAATTGCAGTTGAGTCGCCCAAGGAAAACCCCTCCTTTGGGCCAGATTGCTCGGACAGCCCCGCCCCCGATGGAGTGGGCTCAGCTTCAGCCAAATCCGTGTTAAGACAACGGGTATCAGGTCGTAAGAGGCCCATTAAGGTGACAAACTTGATCAATACTGATGGTAATGCCACTGCAAAAGCCTTAAAATAGGCTAAGAAGAACGCCGCTCGATGGAGGAGGAAATCCTTACGACGAACACATCTCCGATAATGTCGATCCTCAAGTCAACACGAGCTTCGTGTTTGTGAGCCTAAACACGACCCTGTGCCCTACGTTTCTGCTTCAGAATGCAAGCCTCGAGTCTATGAGCCCAAACATAGGCTCTGTGTGAATAAGACTGAACGCAGCCCTCAGTGGCGCATTGTACAATCAAGATGCAGCCTTCAGGAGTGCGTTCCATTAACTGAACACAACTCTCAGGCATGCGTTTCAGAACTAAAAAGCAGATTTTAAGATTGTGTTCCACTAGCAAAATGCAGATCTCAGGACTGTGTTTCACCAGCAAAACCTGAACCTCAAGCATGCGTTCGGGTAATGAAATCCAATACAGAAGTCTTTGGATATAAGAAGTCTTTGGATTCAAGGCATCTCAACCATATTCATGCTCACTAGGAGCCAGTCCCGTCCAATCATAGACTGGGAGTTCCAGTTCAAACCTCACGGTCAGTCAGTAATACTGTAATTCTTCTCAAGTCTTTACAACAGATTTGAGAGTGTTCATATCAGAAGAAAGACCGATACAACAAGTCATTCATTCATTCCAATGTAAACGACTGATTCCTATGGTCCTCTTGGGATGTCATTGCTGCCCATATGCAGCCAAACCATTGGTGTTCAACCAATTAACACACGTTGCATTGCCCAACCAATGACGACGTTCACACAAGAATCCAGAGACCGAATATCCTAGGATCACTATCAATGTGATCGGCAAAGGGAAAGCCTCAGGTCCTAGTTACGATGACTCTGAGATAAGTCGTTCACCGACCGTCAGAGAAATTGATAACGAGTTTGAAGGAATCTACCAACGCACTCGGACGCGAATAGGAGTCATTTCTCTTGTCAACTATCGGAGGTTAGCCAGAGGAACTAATTTCGATGTTGAACACTCAGCCATTACGGAGTCCCAATCATCAAGCTCTTTCGTTGGGCATGAGAGCTTCGCCCACATGGTAGAACATTCTGAAGATCTTTTAAAGAGGGTTGCTGAGCAAGACGCAATGCTCAAATCACAGCAGAAGACCCTCAATGAACTCCTAGCCCTATTGACTCAAATCGTCACAGACAAGACCAAATCTTAGAAGACAGATTCGCCACCTAGGCAAGAATCTTCCCAGAGAGAAAAAGCATTTTCATCCCGACTTCACCCAAGCAAAGGGAAGGAAAAAGTGGTTGATGACGTTGCTTCTGACCAAGAAGCTCACAACCTGGAATATTCCTCTGATGAAGGAAGAGAGACCAAGAATGAGCAGAATCCTCAATCGGCCAAAATGGAAGAATTGGAAACCCGCCTCAATACTATTGCTATCAGAAGCGAGTTCCAAGAAGAGGGAGTTGTCAGGCCTTATCCTGCCGAATAGGATGCTGCCTCTTATCCTCCGAAATTCGAAGTCCCGACGTTACAAACTTTCGACAGTACAGAATCATCGAACCAACATATCTGTCATTTAAAGTCACAGACTGGGAATGTGATATTAAACGATGTCATACTAGCTCGATTGTTCATTAGCACCCTGTAGGGTGAAAATTTGATTCTTCCGAGGAAAGGAGTTTCGTTTGTATTTATAAGAAAGCTTATTACAAACTAACAAATCAAATGTTTACAACAGAAGCAGAGGGAAGGCCCTCTTTGTTTTGTGTGGGGACTTTAGGTGGCGATAGGATGCCTCGCTCGGTGCTCGTGCCGAGTCTGCTTCCCTTGGACGATCCGATCGAAGTTGATGCCGGAGCCGGAGCTTCGGTTCTCAAATGAGGGAGCCTTTGGCAAAGGTCCAGGTTCAACCTTTGGGAGATTAGCCAGCAGAATATGCAACGGCCAATCCCCCTTCTTCATGCTGCTGAAGATGGGTTTTAACAGGCAAGGGATGGCATGGGCTATCCCTTGATTCATGGGATTTGACCACTAATAGAGGTGAGGGAGATAGCTTGACTGCTCCTTGAATTATGGGATGTGACCACACGTTGTTCGGAGACGTCCTGCTGTTCATTCGTACCGTCAATGGTCATTCGAAGAGCTGTGCTCTGCATCACGCTACATAGGAGTGGGAAAGCCCCTCCTCGTATGCGTGACAACGGCTGTCAGATGCTTGCGTGGATCTGACCAACCACCGAGCGTTGGCGGCTCTCGTCCCTTCACCTGGACAACTGAGGTGAGCCGCATTTATGAGGGTGCAGGCTGTTTCGGCGCCTGTCCGCTCATTCGTACTGTGGACGGCCATCTGACGGGCCTGGAGTATTGTGCCCTCTCCCTTGATTTGTGGGATTTGACCACTGATGTAACTGTTCCCATACTCCAAGTGGGCAGTTGACAGTGAGCTGGCGAGTCTGCAGCTTGGGTCTGCAGGCGAGCTTAGGACTGCAGGCAGATTTGGGTCTACAGGCGAGCTTGCAGGCGAGCTGAGTCTGTAGGCGAGTTTGGGACTGCAGGCAGACTTGGGGTCTGCAGGCGGATTTGAGACTGCAGGTGAATTTCGAGCTGCAGGCGAGCAGGCAGACTTGGGTCTGCAGGCGGATTTGAGACTGCAGGCGAATTTCGAGCTGCAGGCGAGCAGGCAGACTTGGGTCTGCAGGCGGATTTGGGACTGCAGGCGAATTTGAGTTGCAGGCGAGCTCCTGAGCATGGATTGAAGAATAGGCCGTAACTTTCAAACCGTAAGTCGGAATTGGACGAATTATATATGAAAATCGCCTATCTCGACGAGATGGAGCCATCCCAGCCGAAGGCTTCGGTTCGCTTCCTCCGTTTTGCCAAATTCCTTACGGTTTGGGAGATATCTGCGTTTTCCCCTTTTTCTACTATTTCGGGCGAGGTTTTAGCAGTTTTGTTCTGAACTTCTCTGATAAGGATTAAAGGAAATTTTTATTGCCTACACACCCTCAAGGGAGTTACCTTTGAATGGTTCAGAAAACTGCATGTCGGATGTATCCAAAAGTGGGCGGATCTAAAGAGACTCTTCTTGTCAAGATTCTTTGAAGATGATACAGAAGTCTCCATCTATACCCTTCTCGCCACTGAGCAGAAAAAGAGGGAGTCCGTCAAAGCCTTCGTCAAAAGGTTTCGAAACATGGCTCTGCGATGTCCGACAGGTATGACACAATTTAGCTTAGTGGAGACCTATCGACACAACTTGCAGACTGACCTTCTAGCATAAATAAGGGTTGTAGAATGCCGTTACTGGAGACAACTAATCTCTTAAGGCGAACATGCTCAAAAAATTATTGTCAGGATCAAAACTAAAGAACAAAGTAGGCAGGATCAACTTGAGCAATCAGACCAAGCCTAATCTTATCAATTAGAAGGGGAAGATACTAAGGCCACTGAAGCCAATCCTCTTTAGTAGGATGGTGAGTCCACCAAAACTATCATGTTAATAATTACCTCTGATAGTCAAACTCGTTAGATAATGGCCCACTAGGCGATGTGTCATATTTACCCTTTTTTTCCCCTGCACTTGTTCAAGACTGTGAGTTGGTTTATTTGTAGTTCATTCGATTATGAGTAATAAATTTTCTGAGTTATCATATTCAATAAAACACCTCTGTCAACCATGATATCCGTCAAAACTATCAAGTTAACAGTTACCTCTGATAGTCTATCAATTAGTCAATCCTCTTCAAGTAGGATGTTGGGTCCACCAAAACTATCACGTTAATGATCACCTCTGGTAGTCTATTTTCTCCAAATTCCTCTACCAATCATCTTCAAGTAGGATGGTGGGTCCAACAAAACTATCACATTAACAGTTACCTCTGATAGTCCGTTTACTCTAAATTCCCCCACCAATCCTCTTCAAGTAGGATGGCGGGTCCACCAAAACTATTACGTTAACAGTTACCTCTGATAGTCTATCAATTAGTCAATCCTCTTCAAGTAGGATGGCGGGTCCACCAAAACTATCACGTTAACAATTATCTCTGATAGTCAAACTCATTAGATAATGGCCCACTAGGCAATGTACCATGTCTACCCTTTTTTCCCTGCACTTGTTCAAGACTGGGGGTTGGTTTATTTGTAGTTCATTCGATTATGAGTAATAAATTTTCTGAGTTGTCATGTTTAATAGAATACCTCTGTTAACCACGAAATCCATCAAAACTATCATGTTAATGATCACATCTGATAGTCCATTTCCTCCAAATTGCCCTACCAATCCTCTTCAAGTAGGATGACAGGTCCACCAAAACTATTATGGTAACAGTTATCTCTGAGTACATTTCCTCTAAATTCCCCCACAAATCCTCTTTAGTAGGATGGCGGGTCCACTAAAACTATCACGTTAACAATCACCTCTGATAGTCTATTTGTTAGACCCTAGAAGGGGGGTGATTAGGGTCTTATGCTAATCTAATCCAATTTTATGCCAATTAAAATCTATTAACAAGTTATCCTAGCAAGTATGAAGTATAACAATATATGAGCTAGGATAAGCAATATGAACAACAAGATATATCCTAACAAAGAGATATAGGCAATGTATGTGCAAGGATATATAAACAACGCAAGGGTAAATAATTTAAACTAGATAGTGGACAAACTAAATAGTGAGACAATGGCGAAATGAGCAATGAGCACAAATAAGAATAAACGCCAAGGCACACACAAACACAAGCAAATGATCACGGAGTTCGGACCTTCCGTCTTACGTCTCCGCTCCCCACTCCCAGGGAGAAATCCACTATCACGACCGGGTTTTTTACACTCACCCGAATAACATTTACAACCACACTATGTCGGTTTTCAACGTTCACCGATCAACATTCACAATCACTCACAGTGTCGGTTTTTAACGCTCACCGAACAACGTCCACTCCTCACACTCGGTTTTCTAGCTAACCGAAAACTTTACAATCTCACAATTATAACAAATAATAAATTTATTCTCTATAATAGATGAGAGCACATGAAAGCTCACACTTAATTGTTATAACTCCCTATAACTCAAATTATACTATGAATATAAATACAATAAGCTCAAAGGTTGTGTGTGTAAGCAATGAGAAAATCAAAACAACTAAACTCAATTAAAATCTAGCATATAGAAATTATGAACAAAACAATAAATAGCTAGAAATAGAGTTTAGGAATTCTTCTCTGAAAAACAAGATGGAGAGATGGATTGAAAGGAAGCTCAAACAATGTAGATGATCTCCTCCACTTTTGAACCAACCAAAACAGCTTTAAACCAAACTTAACCCTCTGTTAAAACTCTTTTAAAACTTGTTTAAAATATCACATTGATTACTAAAATAGAAGGGGGTTTGGGGGTTTATATAGGAAGAGAAAACAACAGCAAAAACCCCAAAGGAAAAGACCAAACAGCCCAAGAATCAGAAAACTGATTCTGTACCAAAAGAACCGTTGGGATAAACGATCGCCGAGCAACAAAAACAACAGGAGAAACTCCAGAGAGTTTGACGGTCGATCGCGGCGGTCGACCGCGAGGAATTCAGCTTGACAGTAAACCGTGACGGTCGATCACGAAAGTTTCTGCTGCCCACTATGGAAAAGATTCAGGCACGGTCGATCGTGGCGGTCGACCGTGAACTAATATATGAAATTTTATAGTTTTAAACAGTTTTCTGATTTTAAAACACTATTTAAAAATATCAAATAAATTCTAAAAAATGTAAAACTTTGGGGAATGATTATAGACATGATAATAAACATGCTACAATGACTGGTTTCCAAAAAGGACTTCCCAAATAAAAAATATCATCATTTTACAAAATAGGCCAAAACATGAAAATGTAAACATGTGAATTTTGACATTTTGGCTAAACCATGTTTTAAAACTTTGCACAATGATTATGTAGACTTAATAAAATATGTATATGATTATTGTTAAGTCCAAAAACTAAGAATATAATATTTTTACAAATACAATAGAAAATAAAATAAATGAGTATGTATATGAAAATATATTTGTTTCATATCTAAGTAGTTAAACCAAATCATAATAATAAATATGAAATATGTAATTTCATATTTGTAAACATAAAAACCGAAAACCATGCATGTATATATATAACTATATATATATATAGAAACCAAATACGTGTGTGTATATGATATTGAGCTTAAGGTACTTAACACACATAATATAAAACCTAAACTAAGTTACCCATGCTAGATCTTGATCTTCAATAAGATCTACTTGGTACACTTACGGATGAAGCTTGAACTTGATCTTTAACTTTAAATTGCGTAGGCTTCACCCACTATACCGCCAACCTCTATTGGATATGATCGTGAATGCGTAATTCCATCCATCCTCTAACTCGTTGTTTGCCTAGAATAAATACGAAAACATAAACACTAGACAAATAATATTAGAAGTAAATTGTTTGTTAAACATCATCAAAACAAGAAGGCCAACACCATTTTCTCCAAATTCCCCTACCAATCCTCTTCAGTAGGATAGCGGGTCTATCAAAACTATCACGTTAACAGTTACCCCTGATAGTCAAACTCGTCAGATAGTGGCCTACTAGGTGATGGGACTCTATTCCGATTTGATGGATAGTGGCCCACAAGGTAATATGTAATGTCTACCCCTTTTTTCTTCCCCTACTAAGTCTTAATCAAGACTGGGGGTTGGTTACTTAGAATCTACTGAATTAAGAGTAACGAATCTTTCACATCATCGAGTTAATATTATACATCTGACGATCATTACCCCCATGGAGTATGAATTCAGTTTGCATCACTCCTAATTTGTCACGTTAACAATACACCTCTGACAATCAACTTATCAATCCTCTTCAATAGGTTGATAGGTTCTTAAAATTGTTCAAATCGCAATCTTTTCTAGCAAGACGTTAAGTTTTCAAAATCTTGTTCAAATCACAAGTACAAAACCCCTGTTACGTTAATATTACACCTCTGATAATCCACTTATCAATCCTCTTCAATAGGATAATAAGTCCTCAAAGTTGTTCCAATCATAACAAAATTCCTGTCATGTTAATATCACACCTCTGACAAATAAATTTATTAACCCTCTTCAATAGGATGATAAGTCCACAAAGTTATTCCGATCGTAACAAATTCTTGTCGTGTTAATCCCACACCTCTAACAAAATCCACTTATCGAATCTCCCCAATAGAACGATAGGTCCTCAAAATTGCCTCGATCGCAATATTCTTCTTGTCATGTTAATATCACACCTCTGAAAAAATCAACTTATCGACTCTCTTCAATAGAGCGATAGGTCCACAAACCTATCAAGTTAATATCACACCTCTGACGACACAATCCACTTATCGACTCTCCTTAATAGAACGATAGGTCCACAAACCAGTCAAGTTAACATCACATCTCTGACAACCAAACCAACTTATCAACTCTCTTCGATAGAATGATAAGTCCATAAAATACTGTTAGGTTAACATCACACCTCTAACAGTCAAACTCCCCAATGAACTTGTTAATCATTTTTCAACAAGAATAGCAAATTTTCATTATAAAATCCCCAGTGGATTAAAAATTTTCTGGAATTATCCTAGTAATAATGAAAAAAATTTCTGAATTTTACTCTAAGTGAAAATTCATGCCAAGTTAATACTTTACCTCTGGCACTTCTAACTTTCTTTCAGTGTTTCAAGTGAAAACATAACACAGGAAGAAATAATGACAAAGCCCACGTATTCAACATCATGGCAGGTTGTTATTAATAACGCCGAAATCCATGCCTTACACATATGGGGGACTTTATCTCGATCCCTAATTAGAGATAAGTCTACCCCTTGTAGGTGTTAAAAAATACTAATAGATATCTCAAACATAGAGAGGATCACTCAAAAAAATCACAAGAATTGATCTCATACTGTTTTGGAAAATCAAGACAGATATGAACTGTCTCGCCAGCGAGACAGTCTTTACTGTCTCGCAGCGAGATAGTCTTTTACTGTCTCGCAGCGAGACAGTCTTTTACTGTCTCCCCCGCGAGACAGGCTTTTACTGTCTCG
>NC_033795.1:73834126-73849725 GCF_001876935.1 Asparagus officinalis | reverse complement strand
TGCTGCCTCGCCAGCGAGACAGTGTTTACTGTCTCGCCAGCGAGACAGTATTGAAATGGTCAAAAACCACCTTGATAACTGCCGTACACGTGTCCATTAACTGCCAAGGACGTGGAAAACATCGTGGGCGAAAATCACGTGAATAACTGCCAAAATAACAGAGTTTGAAATGTGGGAAGGCAGTTATAGCGAAAACTGCCAAGAATATGCCTTTTCCGAGATAGTATTTACTATCTCGCGGGCCGAGACAGCAAATGCTATCTTGGCCGCTGAGACAGTAAACACTGTCTCGCAGCCTAATTTGATCGTTTTGTTGAGTTTTTGCAGTTATTTTTCTGAGGCTATAAATACCCCCCTAGGGTCATTTCTGACGGGGATCGAGCACTTGATAGAGCAATCCAGAGCAGAGAGAGAGAGTAGACTTGAGTTCTTGGTGTGATTCCTTGAGATTCGAGCTTTGACTTGATCTTAAGAAGAACGACTATCTTACTTTGATAAGATCTTCATTTCAAATTCTCACTTCGATAAACAAAGGAAGAATCATTAAGCCCCCTTCACGATCTGTGATTCGGTGGTCCACGAGTCAAAGCACTCCCGGCACAGGCAAAGTCCCACAAAACAAGAATCGATAGACGATTTTTGTGTTATTTTCTCAAGAGTTGTAATTTTTATTTTGTTGTGTAAAAGAAGTCTTATAAAAAGACTATCTCTTTCGAATTTATTGTAATCGACCGAGATATAATGAATTCCATAACAAAGTCAATTTTTGCTGAAAACAAACTGGCGACCACAGTAGGAGCCAGCGGCCTCGCTGCCGAGGCCGCCGTGTCGCAACCAATCAAGATCGTTGTCAACGAAGAGATCGAATACGAGTTCGATCAGGCGAAATTCGAGGAGTACCTGTCATCCTCATCATCAAAACTTTCCTCACCCCGCAAGTATAGGAAAGTTTCGTCTCCCAGAAAAAATTTCAAGTCTGTAATGCCAATAAAGGCCACAGGTGAAGATTCTTGCCCGACTGCTGCTAAGGAATCTGCCTGCAACATCCCTGTTCCAAACGACTTCGCACCCATTAAGGAGTCGTTGATTAATGGCTCACCGGTGCTGACGAAAAGGGCTCGTCAGAGACAGTGCCAGCGCCGTGCTCATCAATTAGCTAAGGCCATGCAACAAACCGATGGGGTCCACTATTATGCGGACCTAGAGTCGAGGAAACAAAAAGTGGTTCAGTTGTCTCAACGGCAAAATAATCATATTTCTGCACAGCTTACGACGGAGGAATGGACCCTCGTCAACGGCAAAATAATCATATTTCTGCACAGCTTACGACGGAGGAATGGACCCTCGTCAAAAGGGCTCGCTCGACCCTTAGAGAACGTATACAGAGGCGTCAGGTGAAGGCCGCCCGTGCTCGCGCTCTTCGTCAACATGCAAAAGGAATCAAGAAGGAAATGGTGTCTGAAAAGCCACCAAAGAACCATAGAGTTTGGATGCCGAAGACGCCGCAAACATCTGTTCCGGGCCCGTCTACTGCATCACCAGTCAAACCCTGGGTTAGCCCAGATTTATCCAAATTTAAAATCACGATGGCGGATCGCCTCAGTCCTTCGGTTGACGATCGAGGTAAAGCCCCAGTAAAGAACAATCAGATCCGGCAAATAAACCCTTATTGGTTTCTTATGCACGGGGTCGTAAACACCCTCCTGTCAGAACTGCATCAGTCCAGAACAAGAGAACACCAATTCACTCTCGTTTAGGACCTATAAATACTCCACACCCGCAAAGGGGTGTAATTAAAAATTTAACCTTGGATTTCCCAGAGGCGACGACTAGTCGTCCTGTGCATGTTAACAGGGTTCAAAAACAAAAGATGGGTTGCTCAAATCACAATAATGATGAGCTGTACTATCAAAATAATAACTCAAGAAAAAGAGTTGTCCGAGAAGATAAGTCTCACTATGCCTGTGAGAGGCTCATTAAGGCAGTATTGACAGAATGCGGTTGTTCCAAAGATAAGTCAACGCGAGTTTCCGTATTTCAAAGACTGTCTACGGAAATGTCAAAACCCAAAGTGAGACGCTTCAACAAGAAGAGACCTGCAATTCGGCGAGATGAATTCCCTGAGGTCACTATTAATATGACCGGCAGAGGAAAGCAACAATTAGTCAATCCTGATCCTGATTTCTCTCCGGAAGGGAGAGTTGAGCGGGGTCTATCTCAAAGAATGTCGTGGTTACAAAGAAGAGCCAACCGACATCGAGATTACAAGAAAATGAATGAAGGATTATCTTCAGATGAGGAACTGTCAGATACTTGCTCTGCTGTTGCTTCAGACGATACCACGTCCAGTGTAGGGCGAGTCAGAGAAGCATTCGCAATCACGCCGGATCAACTGGCTCAAATACTACAGGAAGCGTTAGCCAAACAACGCGAGTTAATTAGAGCTAAAATCAAAACCGAGATGGAGTTGACTATGCAGCAGGTTCGAGATTTGCAAGCTTAACAACATCAACCGGAATCGAGCCAAAAGGCGGAATCCAGCAAGCGTAACGCCAGACCTGTACGTACAACTGAGGACGATGATGAAGAAGATGAGACTATCTTTGCTGATCCTCCTCCTGATAAAGACAATTCTGGAAGCGGCCCAGCCAAATCATCTACTCAACCTCCTCAAATTTACTTGAAGAAGAGTGAGGAAGATGATAAAAAGATGCAGGACCTTGAGAGCAAAGTCAATGCTCTAATGACGGCCCAAGAAGTGAAGAAAACAGGCATTCCATACCCGTACCCAAGGGAGTGGGATATGATTCCTTATCCCCCAAAATTTAATTTGATTAACTTTACTCCTTTTGATGGCGGGGGTTCACCCACTCAACACTTGATTTATTTCAAGTCACATCTCGGCGCAATATCCGGAAATGAAGCCTTGATGGACCGGTCATTCGTAGGAACCCTTCGCGGGCCTACCTTCGATTGGTACCGACGTCTCAAACCCGGGAGTATTACTAGCTGGGAAGATATGGAAGAATTGTTCCTTACCAACTTATTCGATGACGACACGGATGTCTCAATTGGCACCTTGTTGGACGAGAAGCAGATAAATAGGGAGTCGGTTGATGTCTTCGTCAAGCGATTCCGGAACAAAGCGGTAAACTGCCGAGATCCACTCACAGAAGAGTTCATCCTACAGACATGTCACAATAACTTATCGCTGGATGTGTTAGAAGTCATGGGGGTTGTACCTTCTAAAACTTGGAAGGAATTGAAAGTGAGAGGTGAACACCGAGCGCTTTTTCTTAAGAGAAAGAAGTTGGAGAGGGTCTCGAGGCAGAGGAAGAGGGTCTGGGGCTGCTGTTGATGCACATCAAACATCGCAACAGCTACAACAACAACCACAGCAGTCATCCTTCCAACTAGCACCTAATCAGAATCAACAGCCTCCGAAGCAGTTTAAGGCCTCAGAGCCTAAGTTCCCGAAGGAGTATTCGTTCAAGGATGATGAAGTTCCGGTCATCTTTAAGTATCTGTTAGACAACAACAAGATCAAGCTTCCACCGGTCACAAACTAAGAAGAAGCGAAGAAGACCGAAGACCCGAAGTATTGTGCATATCACCGAAGGGTCCACCATCCCACTAAGGCGTGTTATGTCTTGAAAGACAAAATACAAACCTTAATCGATGTTGGAATCGTAACACCGAAACCAAAGGAGAAGAAAGTAGGTGCAAATGTAGTGTCCATTAGCTTCAGATCGGTTTCTTTATCCTGGTTTCAAGCCGAACCAGTATCAAAGGTCAAGATGCAGACCATCAACGATGACCCTCATGGACAGCGCCAAAAAGGGCTTGTATCTCACACAACCCCCAACGGCGAAATCCTTTGGGTTCATCCGGATTTGCTTGAAGATGAACAATGGACGACATCCACATCAAAGAAGAAATCAAATGGCAAGGGAAAAGAGAAGTCCTGTTAAATTCCCGAGAAGAATGATGAACAGATTCCAGCTTTACCACTTTCTGAAGAAGAGCAGGAATCTTTCGCTACAAGAGGTGGGAATGAATACCATTATAAATATCCTGAAACCTCTAACCCAAATGCTAAAACTCTGACGGAGCTGGGGGTAGTTGCAACTCCTCCTGTAGCTGCTGGAAAGCCACAACAACCGGCTAAATAAAAAGAAAAGGAACCCCAACATAAAGAGGTTCAAGTTCCGAAGCAGTCTCGTTTCAACCGACCGATCGGACGAGATAAACCGGAAAGCTCGAACGCACCATATCGTTTCGACGTTATGGCTCAGCTAGCTAATATCCCAGCAAGGATTACGCTATACGAGTTACTGCGCCTCTCGAAAGATACCAGAGAAGCGTTACAAGAAGCCTTGGCTGATTCTGAGGTATTCCTTACTCAGATTAAGCCAACTCCCGAAGAGCCAGAGTCGTCGATTCAGCATTGCATTCTGGCAGCCACGAAGTTTCCTTGCATCGCTTTCACAAAAGAAGATATGCAAGTCAGAAATTCAAAACATGATAGGCCTCTATATTTCACTGGATATATTGGCTCGAGCGTTGTCAACCGGATTCAAGTTGATCCGAGTTCCGCTGTTAGCATCATGCCACTTTGGTTGATGTACCACCTCGGAATTCCCGCCAGCAAGCTAGCCTCCACGGGAACTGTCATCTATGAATTCAATACTAGTGGATCAAGACCATTGGAAAAAATTCGGGTAAAGTGTCAGCTCGGAGACTTGAAGTCCGAAGTCACCTGCTATATAATCGATGCAGAGACTTCCTATAATTTACTGTTGGGTCGCCCATGGATCCACAGTAATCTTATAGTTCCCTCTACCCTCCATCAGTGTCTGAAATATGTCGACACTAATGATGAGGTCAAGACGGTGGTCGTGGATAAGCAACCATTCAAGGGGTTAGAAAACTACTTTACTGACTCCCTTCTTTATGGTGCTGAATCCGATACTGAATCATCGGCCCATGGTACGGACAATGGAGAAGAAGCTGATACCGAAGCTGAGCTCGATTATAGTGAAGGTCTTGTGCTAAATGACATTGAACCTCTTGTAATCGATCTTGACGGTAGTAATTCATCGGATGAAAGTTGTAACTGGCAGCTTGTCGATGAAATAATAAACAATGATTTAGAGTACTCGCATTGTCTCAATGATGTAATGCAGGAATTGTATGACGACCCTAGTCTACATATGCCACTTCATTCGTCTTGCACGACGATGAAACATATCTGAAGTTCAGTCGGAACAACTATGCTCCTACCCGCAAAGACAAGGGGTAAAAAAGAAATAGTTTTCGGGAAAGGGGAACCATCCCCTACTCCGGATCTTTTCTTAGACACTTATTCGGATAATGAAGAACCCGGATGATATTTCTCTCGGTACAGTTCACAAGCGAATGGTTACATGACGAGCCAAGGCTATGACCTCTCGCTCGGTGAAGGTCTTCATTTTGGTCAAGGTGTCAGGGTTCCACCCCGTCCTGCCTACGTACCAAAAGGGAGACCTGATAATTATTACAGATATAAAAGGGGTCTAGGTTATGCTTCATCATCTGATGACGAATATGGCCAACAAATTATTAGCCAACTAATAAATAAGAGTGGGCATTCATCCGATGCTTCAACCTGGGATTCTGACGTGAGCATTGGAGAAAGATTCAAAGCCCTAATGTCGAACATGGCGACAGTTGATCCTTCCACAACCGAAGAAGACGATCAGTTGCCTATTTGGGAAGATCCATGGATGCATTACATGAATATCCAATACGGCGATAGATTTGAGCAAAGAGAACCTCCTACCGAAGATAAAGTAGTCCAAGTTAATATGGGTGACGAAACTAATCCGAAACCTATATTTATTAGCGGTGATCTTCCACCGGATGAGAAAGAGGAACTAATTGTCCTCATTCGAGAATATATCGACGTATTCGCTTAGAAGTATGAAGATATACCAGGACTAGATCCAGAGGTAGTAATGCACAGCCTTAACATTAAACCGGATGTTAAACCCGTCAAACAACAACAGAGACGGTTTCGTCCGCAAATTATGGAGGCAATGGAAACTGAGGTCAAGAAACCGATTGATTCAGGTTTTGTCAGAGAAGAACAACATCCTGAATGGTTAGCCAATATCGTTCTGGTTCTTAAAAAGAACGGAAAGATCAGAATCTGTATTGACTTCAGAGATCTGAATACCGCCTGCCCTAAAGACGACTTCCCACTACCAATTACGGACGTCATCATTGACAACACATGCGGGTTTGAGAGAATGTAACTTATGGATGGATTTTCTGGGTATAATCAGATCAAGATGCACCCAGACGATGAAAAGCATACAACATTCAGAACACCTCTTGGCGTTTTTTGTTATACTGTTATGCCTTTCGGTTTGAAGAATGTCGGTGCTACGTATCAACGAGCAATGACGAAGATCTTTCAAGAACACATTCGGAAGACAGTCGAATGCTACGTTGATGACCTGGTCGTTAAGAGCCATGATAAAAATAATCACATTAGCGATCTGAAGACGATGTTCGAACTTATGAGGACTTATCAGTTAAAGATGAACCCAACTAAGTCTTTCCTTGGAATGTCCAGCGGTAAATTTCTTGGATTCGTCGTCACCACAAAAGGTATTCATATCGATCCTGATAAGGTTAAGGCGATACATGAATTACAACCCCCGAGGAATCTTAAAGAACTCAGAGGGTTGCAAGGTCGATTGGCATATATCCGTCGATTTATATCAAATCTGTCTGGAAAATGTCAACCGTTCTCTAAACTCACGAAGAAAGGCGTGTCGTTCATTTGGGATGAAGCATGCCAAAAGGCATTCGAAGATATTAAGAAATATCTGACGAATCCACCTATTCTCGTTGCACCGAAATCAGGCAGACCGTTTTTTATTTATGTCAAAGCGACGAGCCATTCGTTAAGTGCATTACTCGCACAAAACGACGATAACGGTCACGAACAAGCTGTATATTATCTGAGCCGCACATTGGTTGGAGCTGAATCTCGTTATCCAATGATTGAGAAAGAATGCCTCGCATTGGTGTTCGCAATCCAGAAAATGCGACATTATTTGGTTGAACAGACAATTTATGTCATTTCCAACATAAACCCAATCCGGGTATTCATGACCCAATCGGCCTCCATGAATTAGCGTTTAGCCAGATGGGCTCTACTATTATCGTAATATGATCTGTACTTCAAGCAACAAAAATCAGTTAAGGGACGAGCTATTTGCGATCTTTTGGCGGAAAACCCTACGAAAGATGTAGTGGAGTTGTACGACGATCTTCCGGATGAAACTCACGAAGTTAATACCACCTCACATCAACGAGTGTGGCAATTATACTTCGATGGGGCTTCCCGAGCAACCAACGTGGCGAGCGCGCCCGGATGTTCTAAAATCTCCTCAGGAGTGGGGGTCGTTTTAGTTTCCCCGGGAAAGCATGTCTTACCTAGAGCATACTCGTTGACCGAACCATGCTCTAATAACGTAGCTGAGTACAATGCGTTGATAATTGGACTCAATTTCGCCAAAGAGCTGGGGGTCGAATACCTTGAAGCTTTTGGAGATTCTCAATTGGTAGTTAATCAGATTCGAGGAGAGTATGAAGTCAGAAATCGAGACCTGATTCCATACCACCAGGTGGCCATTGAGATGGCAAACTCGTTTGAAGAATTTTTCATCGAGTACGTTCCGTGTCTCCAAAATACATACGCAGACGCATTGGCGGCATTGTCGGTATCTTTGGCTCAGCCTCCCGAAACAGAACAATTACTTACAGTAAGAACTCACCAACTTATTGTTCCTATCTATGATTCGGTTGCCAAAGAAGCATATTCAACAAGAGTTGAACCCGAAGTTCGAGATTGGCGTTTCCCTATTATTGATTATGTCCTACACGGTATCTTACCTGAGGACGTGAAAGAAAGGGATTCGATTCGGCGGAGAGCACCGATATTTTACTATAACGCTGAATCAAAAATATTATACCGATGGTCGTACGACGGTCTACTCCGTTGTCTATCCAATAAGGAAGCAGAACAAGCACTCAAAGAGGCGCATGAGGGGACATGTGGTGCACATTAACCCGGTCCTAAACTCTATGACCGACTTAGGAGAATTGGATATTATTGGCCGACTATGGTAAAGGATGCAGTTGACTACGCCCGACGATGTCAAGCGTGTCAATTACATGCAAATTATATGCACCAGCCTCCAGATCATCTACACCCGTCAGCAACGTCATGGCCGTTTGAGACCTGGGGAATGGATATTGTTGGTCCTATAAATCCCCCGTCAGTCAAAGGTAATCGGTTCATCCTAGCAATTACCGACTACTTTTCCAAATGGGCTGAAGTAATTCCACTCAGAGAAGTTAAAACGAGTAACGTCATTGCATTCATCAAACACCATATCATCTACCGGCATGGTGTCCCAAGACGAATCATACATGACAACGGTCCGCAATTCATCAGTAACGCCTTCATCAGGTTTTGCGAGAAGTTCAAAATTCAGGACATTTCGTCGACGGCTTACAATCCCACAGCAAATGGATTGGCTGAAGCCTTCAATAAAACAATCATAAAGCTCTTGTCAAAACTCATGAAAACTAATAAACGAGATTGGGATGATAAGCTTGGTGCGGCTCTATGGGCCTATCGTACCACGGTACGTACACTAACGGGAGCGACCCCGTATTCGTTGGTATACGGATGTGAAGTCGTTCTTCCATTGGAAATACAAATTCCATCTCTTCGGATTGCTCTCGCAACCCAGATGACAACCGAAGAACAACATCAGAAACGCCTCGAAGAACTCGAGATGCTCGACGAAAAGCGCTTAGAAGCTCAACAGCATATTGAGTTCTACCAAGCCAGAATTTCCTGAGCTTTCGACAAAAAGGTTCGACAACGGAGTTTTAAAGAAGGAGATTTGGTCCTAGCTGAAAGACGGCCTATGATCCTTAACTCCAAGAAGAAAGAAAAATTCGAACCCAAGTGGGAAGGACCGTTTGTGATAGAAACAGTCTATTTAAACGGTGCTTACCGCCTGATTACTCAGGATGGTAGTAAATTAATGATGCCAATAAATGGGAAGTTCCTAAAAAAATATTATCCGTAATACGTTCAGGATAACATATGCAAAACGGGAAGTTCCTAGAGAATCCTGTATAGGATGTTTCAGAATAACCCGAGATCAGTCAATTGTTCTAAAGATAAAACTGATCTTTCAAATAATATGTTTTTGATTATCATAAAGTTCTTTTACAGCTTTTGTTGAGATGAGATTCAAATCTGTAAGCAGTTAATCTTTCCTCACAAAACTCTTCACCGATCAAATCGATCGACGAAGAGTACACCAAAATCCGTCACGGATTAAAACCATTTAAACCCCCACTACTCATTTGGTCAAACCTTTAAACAATTAGGACCAAAGTCAAAATCCCCTCTCGATTCCTTCAATGAACGAGAGGCCCACAAATCGAGCGATCAAACCTTCCTACAGTTAGGATCATCTCAAAAATCTCACTTGGTCAAACCTTACTACAGTTAGGACCACAACCAAAATCTCCTTTCGATTCATTTTATGAACCTTGGTCAAACCTTACTACAGTTAGGACCACAACCAAAATCTCCTTTCGATTCATTTTATGAACGAAAGATCCACTTTTGAATTGAATAATCAAACCTTATGACAGTTAGGATTATTCAAACCAGTCCAGATTCTCTAAGTGGAAACCCCACTTTGAGTTTCTTTTGAAATAGGAGATAGAATATAAAATTCTTCCTCTCTGATTTCGGGTTCATCTCTACCAACAAACAAGAGACTAGGAGATAGAATATAAAATTCTTCCTCTCTGATTTTGGGTTTATCTCTACCAACAAACAAGAGACCAGGAGATAGAATATAAAATTCTTCCTCTCCGATTTTGGGTTTATCTCTACCAACAAACAAGAGATTGAAAGATAGAATACCCAATTCTTTCTTTATAATATCGGGTTTGTTATCCTACATAGGAAACACAATCTATTTACATTTTAAAATCCATGTCGTTCATGCATGGGGGACGTTATCTCAATCCCTTATTAGAGATAAGTCTACATCTAACACATGTAGCCTACATATTCAATATTATAGTTCAAAGCCTAAAAGAGTTTAATTCTTTTAACGCAACGTTATATGTGAAACGGACTTAGATAATTCACATACTAGCCCGACTCAAACGGTAGTCGGTAAAGGCATATCAAATCCGTTAATGGCTGAGGATTTGCCAAAAATTCTATAAGTATTATGGTTATTTATTCTAAACAAGAACGAGTAATCATAATAGAATCTCAATGAGCAAAAAAGTTCACTATATTGACCAAAAGCGTTCAAATAAAGCTACAAAAATATATGTTCTCCAATTACAAGAGTTTATATTAGCGAATCTGATCTTCAAGCTACGAAAGCTCTACCGCATAAACCTGTTCAAGCTCAGTTGCCAATTTAATTTTGAAAGCTTCTTCATCAACACTTTGAAGCTCGGCAATCTCTTGTTCCTTTTCGGCAAGTATTTTATCCTAAAGGCTCAGTTGCTGAAACAGGTCTTCTTCAGCTTGAGTTAACTTCGTCAACTCAGACTCCAGAATTTCACGAGCATCCTTGGCATTTACAAGTTGCTCTTCTAAGCGAGCTATCTCCGTTTGATTCGACTCTAAGTCCCGGCGCAGGTTAACCTTGGTGTGTGTTTTCCTGCCAACACTCACCCTAAGTTGATTGCTATGGGCTCTTAGCTTTTGGAGTTCGAGATTAGCTGATTTTTGAGAATCACGTCACGCTTGCAACTTGAAGTCCATGTGAGAAGCAATATAGGAAGGTACGCCTTTGGTGCGAAGATCCTTCAGAAGTTCAACATGTTTCTTTAAGTCGACCAAACAGGCGTTGATCGAATCGGCTAACTTATTATATCCTTCTTCTCGGATTCCTGATATATAGCGGTCAAGAGGTCTCTTAAAATTCTCAAAATGCGATCCTTTGGAGAGAATGCGATCAACCATAGAATTCAAAAAAGAGATGAAGCCATGGAGATCAGAGCAAATGGCAGCCTTATCTGGATCCTCGTCTGCTAACAAGGCTTGGATATGATTTGATAATGATGAAAGAGCTGTGATGAGGGCAAATAAGTCAGTACAGAATATATATATGTATACACAACAACGAGCTGAAGCATACCAAGTTTAACAGAAGAGCCTTCAACATGACCTTGTTCACCCAATAGTGGTAGTCCGGCCTCCTGAATAGCCAAAGTTGGTTCAGGAATGACAGCCTTTGACGTACTTACTACATCAGAAGATTTTTCAACTTTAACCTCAGAGAACTTCGGGTCCAAGTTAAGAGGTTCCCTGGGAGAATATTCTGCAAACAAGAGAATCGCAATGAGTATAATAGAACCATAATCAGAAGTTTAAAACAAATGAAGGGTAAAACTCACCAACTCTAGGCACAACATCAGAATACGTACCAACTTCTTTAGTTGGTCTCGCTTTTGTTGCGACCGAACTAATTTGAGGGGTGACAGTGACTTCTATCATCATGGGATCCATAGGAGTAGTAGGTTGGGATTCGGGAATGAATGATTGAAGATCAACTTCGGTTCCCGCCCTTGACGAGTGATCACGATCCTTAGGTTGATCATGAGTCCCAGTGATTATAGCTGTATCGGTTGAGTCTATGGCTGCACCAGGAGTTTTCCCTGATAATAAATCGGAGATATATTGATGGTCGCCTTCTGAGAGATCGAGATCGAGGTGATGCTCGTTGAAATCCTCAACCTCTGTTACATGTGTGGCCTCTTCTCCAACAGATTCTTTCATTATGATATCTACAGAATGTGTTGAATATAAAATAACGTGTGAATTTAGACGAATTCATTCAAAATGAAGATTAATTTTACCTTCGTTGGCCGGGACGGATTCGAGAGCTCCACTATCTGCACCCGCTTCTTTTAGTTTGACTAAAAGGAGACAAAGCGCACACGTCATTAGAGGAGGCACACGGTCCGACTCACTCATTTCGTGGAATTGTCTTCCGAATGGGGAAAGATCAGTACCTGTGTCTGAGGCCGATGGATCAATATTAGAAGTTGGTGGAACAACAGCTGTTTCGTCTTTCATAGCATCCTGCATTTGTTGGATGAAACTAGACTCCTCAGCCCCCATCCCGCCAGGAGAAGCAGCGTCAGCTCGATATTCTCCCTCTTCTTGACTCCCTACAGAAGTCGAGTATGGAATAAGTTCTAGCGTTAAGAGGTTTGAGAGCAATAAAGACGAGTTGTTACCTTGTTCATCTGAAGAAGCGCTACGGGCAGATGTCTCTTCTAAAGCGGGAAGACGAACACGTGGCTTAGAGGCAGCCTTTTTCCGTCTTTTTAATGGACGCACCTCATCCGGAACTCCAGATCCTTCGTGATGATGCTTGGTACGCAATTCAACTCCGGGAAGGGCTTGGATTTGAGCTTGAGTAGAAGATCACGACCTTTGCCGACGAGCAAGAGGCACTTCATCCTCTTCATCCTCCTCATCTCCACTGAGAACCTCTACCGTCATCCGATTAGGATAAGTCATAACGACTCTCTCCCTCCTCCTTTTCGGAGCATCTTGCGTTTGGGCAGGAGCAACGGAAGGTTTTATAAGTCCTCTCTCAAAGAAAGAATCGGGGAGACCAGCTGCTTCCTCAGAGCTTGAACCAGTTTCATTCGCCCCCTCAGAAGTTTCGGTTTCCTCGCTGTCAAACTCTTCTTCACTATCAGTTGGGCGTGCCGGTTCCTTTCCTTTTCTCGATGATTCGGCAACCTCTTTCCTTTGGGGCGACGTCATAGCTTCACGGGTCGCTTCTCTTGTGCGCCGCGGGGCTGCCTCTTCTTCTGAGCCCGACATTCTCCTATGCCGAGTGATGATATTGGCAGCGATCAACCACTTACAATATAGGAAAGTCATCCGTAGAGGTGGCACTTCCAAAGGGAGATCGAACTCAGCGTTTGTGCAACCGGCAATCCTCCAGAACCAAGCCCTTGCCCCATCAATAAGTCCTCCTCGAACGCTAAGGTGACGGTTCGGGTTGCCGACGTACATTTGGTCATAGCCGAATTGACGAGCAAATCGACATGGAAGATAAAGTTCAATATGACAAACATCTCTTACCCTGAACAATAGATAACCAGGTCGAATGTTCATCAGCCATATGAAGCACCCGACATCTAAGATAGTGCGATTCTGCCTTGGGTCTTCAGCATCCAGTAAGGTTGTATTGTACGTACCAGAGAATCGAGGAAAGCAGGGAAAGAACTTCCAACATTTGTGAACCTTAAAATGCCTCGTTATATCCGCCCATCGATGTTTGACCCATTTACAACCCTCAAGATTCTGCAACAGAGGGAGACTGGGGTCCACCGTCTCGGGAGCCTCCATCAAATCTGGCCGGTAAAGTACCAACCAGGTCATTAGATAAGTGTAGAGTAGCTCCAGCTTCGGAACGGATACACTAGCAGAGGGTTTCTTTTTCTCTTGAGTGAACACGGAGATTAATTGTCGTAATCCACTGTGAATAGCAGCCACCATAGCAGGAAGCAAGGATAATTTGCGACCTGTAGCCAACTGGACGGCTGTATATAACACTTCCATTGGCATAGAATCAGAGGATTGATGGGGAACTACACACCTTTTCAACCATAAAGCCAGGAAGCCAGCCAACAGAGTGGTGGGATGAATCGGAGCACCAGCTTGCCACAAATAAGAACGGAATTTAGTACCATGCGGAAATCCGTCTTCTGAGTGAGAGGTGTAAGATTGTGCGTTCGTTTTCTCTAACAGCCGGTTGATTTCATTCGGAGTCAAAGGAGATAACCCGCACACTTCTTCTGAACGATTATCAAGATTCTTGAACAGGTAATCGGCGAATTGTTTCAAGCTAATCTGAGGAGATCTCTTCTTGGCTTTAGTATCCATCTCGGCCATGGCTATATGATAATGACAGGTCAATTCCCATAAAGTGTCGTGGATCACGGTTGACCGATCTTTCATCTTATTCAGCTGACTGGTAGTTGGGAAGAACTCTTGATATGGAACATCGCCTATAGGCAAACCAGACACCTTCATCATTTCGTGCAGTGGTAACCCGAGCTCCCCATTCTTGGTGAAGAATGTATTAGTGTCAGGGTTGTAAGTCTCGAACAAACAAAGAAAATGACCTACACTAATCTGCAGACCATACATGCTGGCACGGATTGGGACTGACAACCCTAACTCTGCCAATTCTCGTCCCCAACGATTCAACACATATCGGGTCATTCTGGTCCACCATTTGTCTCCAAAATAATGGACCCATCCATAACATCTGAAGTTCTCGCGGGGTAATTTCTGTTAGACCCTAGAGGGGGGGTGATTAGAGCACCAAGCTCTGATACCAATTGTTAGACCCTAGAGGGGGGGTGATTAGGGTCTTATGCTAATCTAATCCGATTAAATGCCAATTAAAACTTATTAACAAGTTATCCTAGCAAGTATGAAATACAACAATGTATATGAGCTAGGATAAGTAATATGAACAACAAAGAGATATATCCTATATGATGAATATGTATATATGCAAGGATATATAAACAACACAAGGGTAAAATAAACAATCTACACAAGTGATAGGGTAATATGATGAGCAATACACAAAGGCGATATAAGATATGAAAACAAGAATAAGAACGCCAATGCAATCACAAACACACGATATGATCACGGAGTTCGGACCTTCCGTCCTACGTCTCCGCTCCCCACTCCCGGGGAGAATTCCACTATCACAACCGGGTTTTCTACGTTCACCCGAACAACGTTTACACCTCACAGTATCGGTTTTCAACGCTCACCGATCAACGTCACTCCTCACAATCGGTTTTCTAGTTCACCGAAAACTTTCACACCACACTCGGTTTCTAGCTCACCGAAAACCTAACAATCTCACAATGTAACAAATATAAATTGTTCTCTAATATGGATGAGAACACAATAAAAGCTCACACTCAATGCTACAACTCTCACAACCCTAATATATTATGAATGCAAATACAATAAGCTCAAAGTGGGTGTGTGTAACAATGAGTGAAATCAAATCTAAACTCAATATAAAACTAGCTTTAATAGAATTGATAATTAACAAATAACAAATGAAAGCTAGATTACAGTTTAGAAAACTTCTCAATGGAAGACAAGATGGAGAGATGGAGATTGGAGCCCAAACAAGAAGATGATCTCCTCCACTTGTGAAAACTTCTTCACAAACAAAAACAAACCCTTAAACACACTTAAACCCTTGTTTAAAACTTGTTTAAAAACTTCTTAGATAGTTTGAAAAGAGATCAGCAATGGGTATTTATACCCTCTCAAAACTCAGCCAAAAATCCCAAGTCAAAAGACCAAAAAACCATCTTCAACGGCTCTAAAAAGAGCCGTTGGGACTCCAGCGGTCGACCAATGAAAATCGCAGTCGACCGCGAACAAGGTCAGAAGCTCAGGAGACATCCAGAGAGCCTTC
>NC_033795.1:73824174-73833723 GCF_001876935.1 Asparagus officinalis | reverse complement strand
TTTAACACACATAATATAAATCCTAAACTACATTCCCCAAGCAATCTTGATCTTCAATTAAGCTCGACTTGGTACACGTGCGGATGAAGCTTGAACTTGATCTTGAACTTGAATTGTACGATGCTTAACTCCACAATTCCTCCAACCTCAATTGGATATGATCGTTATGGCGCAATCCATCCAACCTCCAACTACGTTGTTTGTCTACAATAAATACGAAAACACAAATACTAGACAAACAACATTAGTAATAAATTGTTTGTTAAACATCATCAAAACAAGAAGGCCAACAATTTCTTTCCCGACGCCGCTAACCGGTTCTTCACAGTATTTGCTTGTGCAGCTGTCTCATTCTGAGGTATATTATCCTGGCCTAGGATACCTGGATGAAGTCCTCGTACAGAGGCTCTGTCACTGGAACCCGGGGTAGCCTCCTTCCCAATGAAACCACAGTGAATACGCTCGTGGTTTTCGGTCAACCTCCAGAACATTTCACGTCCAACGGACAGGTTTCTGAACTTTAAAAGCGAATGCTCCCGAGGAATCCAGGGCAGATATAAGAATGATGACCCACTTTGATGCAACCACTGTGCAGGCCTGCAGGCAACGATCTTCGGATCTTTTACGGAGTCACCAAATAAGAAGTCTGGCTTCCTTATGCATTGATTCGAGTCTCGTTCCGAAATTAATGGGGTGTCCGTAATTATCCGTCACAGAATACGACAACTACCTCGCTGAATCAATTCTCGGGCTCCTTCGTTGTAATCTGACTTGAATTGGGGAGCTGATTCGATTAATGGGAGCCCCTCATAATAAGAGTGGGTAGCGCTACTCTGGCCCGTAACCGCGTTAACAGTAAAGACGGTAGAAGGAAATTGGACTGATAAAGAAAACATACACATAAATTGTGTAAGAATAGTCCTAAAATTTTGAGAGAAGGCAATATATCTTACTCCATAAGATATGATCGCCACCCCATAACAGGCGCGACGACTTCCTATCTACCACATGTATAAAAGAGATATGTGTTACTATGCACGGGCATTATAACGGCATATCAAAACCTTTCAACACACGTGGGATGATATGAAATCACCCCTGTATGTACTGAAGTGCGTTTTGTCCAAGCAAAACAAGCACTTTTAAGCGTCGATCCCCTCAAAGGAGGATACCGGCTCTTCTCGAAGGTATCTCAAAGGATACAAACGAGGATCTGCATACAAATATGGTAATGTACATATGAAATTGACAAAATACAGTATGTATATTGGCGAAAGGGTAAAAGAAGTGTACCCCCATGTGAAGCGGCAGCGGGACCAGCCCCTTCAGGGGACTGAACAGTCGAACGATCACGGGGTACGCGAGATCTACGCGGCGACATGATGAGTACACAAGCTACAGTAAAATCCAACGAGAAAGTTAGGATTTTGAACATGAAATTGACCAAAATATCACAACATAGGGCCGAAACAGTGCACGCAAGGTTGAAGTCAAAGAAAATAAAAATTTTAAAGAAGAGAGGGAGAACAAACCTAGAAGAACTTTTCAAAATCCGAATGGAATCTTCCCCAAACAAAGCTCTACCCAAGTCGGCAACAAAGAGGAGAAGAAGTAGCAGAAAACTGACAGAAAATCGCCCAGGAAATCGCCAAAAAATCACCCAAAATCCGACGTGAAAAGCCTCTGAAAAACCCTAAGTCGGGGTTTTATAACCACGACTCGCCGAGTGAGGCAGACTTCACTGTCTCGTCGTGCGAGACAGCAAATACTGTCTCGCACAGCGAGACAGCATATACTGTCTCGCAACGCGAGACAGTATATACTATCTCACACCGCAAGATAGTATATACTGTCCCGCACCACAAGACAGTATGAGCTGTCTCATATCATGAAATGGCAACGACTGTTTTGATGTGGTGTTTCAACACACATGAATACTCCAATAGGTACACGAGTCTAAACTATTTTCCTACACTCGACAGGCAGTTTCTGGAGAATATTAATCTGAATATTCTTAAGGATAACCTGACGAACTCTCAAGGGACATACAAGCATCAATCTGGAAATACCAGCTTCAATTCAAGATCTCAACAATGGTCAAGCAATAAACGCAGTGCCGGAGAAGCATTAGCTATTCTACAAAGAACTGAATAGACTAATGGATGAAGAGATCAAGAGCTGGAGCCATTTTACAGATTCTTCTACACGATCTACTCAACCAAGCATTGAAGGGATCGTAAGTAAATCTATCTTATCCAAAGTATCCCAGACTCCTCTATAAAAGAATGAGTCTGGAATACTTTGGAGGGGGTATCTGTAGGCGTTAAAAAATGCTAATAGATATCCCAAACATAGAGAGGATCACTCAAAAAAATCATAAGAATTGATCTCATACTGTTTTGGAAAATCAAGACAGATATGAACTGTCTCGCCAGCGAGACAGTCTTTACTGTCTCACAAGCGAGACAGTGTTTACTGTCTCGCAGCGAGACAGTCTTTACTGTCTCACAGCGAGACAATCTTTTACTGTCTCGCAGCGAGACAGTGTTTACTGTCTCGCCAGCGAGACAGTGTTGAAATGGTAAAAAACCACCTTGATAACTGCCGTACACGTGTCCATTAACTGCTAAGGACCTGGAAAACATCGTGGACGAAAATCACGTGAATAACTGCCAAAATAACGGAGTTTGAAACGTGGGAAGGCAGTTATAGCGAAAACTGCCAAGAATATGCCTTTTTCGAGACAGTATTTACTGTCTCGCCAGCGAGACAGTGTTGAAATGGTAAAAAACCACCTTGATAACTGCCGTACACGTGTCCATTAACTGCTAAGGACCTGGAAAACATCGTGGACGAAAATGAGACAGTAAACACTGTCTCGCAGCCTAATTTGATCGTTTTGTTGAGTTTTTACAGTTATTTCTCTGAGGCTATAAATACCCCCCTAGGGTCATTTCTGACGGGGATCGAGCACTTGATAGAGCAATCCAGAGCAGAGAGAGAGTAGACTTGAGTTCTTGGTGTGATTCATTGAGATTCGAGCTTTGACTTGATCTTAAGAAGAACGACTATCTTACTTTGATAAGATCTTCGTTTCAAATTCTCACTTCGATAAACGAAGGAAGAATCATTAAGCCCCCTTCACGATCTGTTATTCGGTGGTCCACGAGTCAAAGCACTCCCGGCACAGGCAAAGTCCCACAAAACAAGAATCGATAGACGATTTTTGTGTTATTTTCTCAAGAGTTGTAATTTTTATTTTGTTGTGTAAAAGAAGTCTTATAAAAAGACTATCTCTTTCGAATTTATTATAATCGACCGAAGATATAATGAATTCCATAACAAAGTCAACTTTTGCTGAAAACACCCCTAACACGCGTTGTTAGTTAGTCTTTCTTCGTGAAAAAGACACCAGAATCTATGTTTGGAGGATTTTATCTTGATCCCTAAATAGAGATAAGTCTGTATCTAATACATGCTGTCGGTTAGTCTTTTCCTGTAAAAAGGACAAAAGCTCACGTATTTAACATCGTGGAAGGTCGTTATTAATAATGCCAAAATCCATGCCTTACACGCATGTGGGACTTTATCTCAATCCCTAATTAGAGATAAGTCTACGTCTAATACGCATTGTCGGTTAGTCCTTTCCCGTAAAAATGACAAAGTCTATGTATTCAAAATCATAGTATCAAGTCTAAGAGAGTTCATTCTCTTAGCACAATGTTACATGTGAAACGGATTTAAATAATTCATATGCTAGCCCGACTCAAACGGTAGTCGATAAAGACTTATCAAATCCGTTGATGGCTGAGGGTTTACCAAAAATCCTATGAATGTTTGCGGGCCCATCAGTTGAATGAAGGTGAGCCGTGATGTGATGTTTGATAGCTTCTGTTCATGAGTAGCTTGTATCGTCGCTACAGTTTCTATTTGATGCTCATCATCACGCTGGTCCTGCGTGGAAAATCCCTTCAACCAAGATGCCTTCGAAGCGGGTGCAAAGAACAACTCCTTATGACAAGGAATCCCCTTCAACCAAGATGCCTTCGAAGCGGGTGCAAAGAACAACTCCTTATGACAAGGAATCAACAGCTCCAAGATCAGAGTTAAGATCCAAAGTATTCGGTGCAAAGAACAACTCCTTATGACAAGGAATCAACAGCTCCAAGATCAGAGTTAAGATCCAAAGTATTCTAAAAATTCGTCCCAGTCAACCGTGAACTTTTGAAAACTTTGGAGGGGGTTCTGTAGGCTGTCTAACAATTACTGCAGATAGTTAATCCCCATCAAACACCGATGATGGAAGTTATAATTTGACGGCTTCTAGAAGACTATAATTTGAAGACTTTCATGTAGATCGATGAAGGTTACAATCTGACGACCTTTACAATAACTGATGAAAACTCTGATCAATAGTCTTCACAATTAACAGCAAGAGTTATAACCTGATGACTCTCATATATCAAAGAGCTGAGGTAAAGATTACAAAATGACGATCTTTACAACGTTCTGTCAAAAAGAGACTATAAATTAACGGTCTCCTCAAACCAAGACGCGGAAGTCCTCCTCGCGTTTCAGCATCAAGACGCAGCGTCAATTCAACCACAGACGCAGCTCCTTATCAGCTATCGCTGACCTAGCTCAAGCCCATGGATACAGCTCATGTTAGGCCGCAAACGCAACTTTCAAGCTTCCAACAAGCTGCCAACACAGCTTCCAAATTACTACAAACGCAGCTTCTAAATACTACAAACGCAGCTTCCAGACGCTGCAAACAAGATTCCAGACGCTGCGTTTAGACGCAGAATTCATGCCATAACGCGGATTTTGTGTTTACTCGTTCAAACACGAGATGAACGGTTTTAAAACCATTTCTCACGATCTGAGGGGATCACAACTCCACTCATGAGTGATTTAAGGGGGACAGTTACATCCCATTAGCTCCATAAAGGAGCGATTTTAGGGGCAGTTACACCCCCTAATCGCCTATAAATAGCTAAAAAATTAGCTTAGTTTGAGAGAGAGAGGGGGATATCTTTGGATCTTTGAGAATTTTAGAGATCTAGAGTTTGGCTTCTTCGGATCATCTTCTTAGCAATAGATTCTTGGGGCTGTCTTCGTGCTTGGCTTGTCTAACCAATTACGGTTAAGATCAATCAACTCCTTTTCAAGAGTTTAAACTCACTCTGAGTTATCAATTCATTTAGAGTTTCAAACTTGTCACGCAAGTCCTTCACCGCGTTAAATCATGAGGAGAAGATACTGTTCCAGTGAAACAGGACATTCGGATCGTCAACGAGAAGCAAACTCGACGCGAGCATTCGAGGGAGACATCTCATCGCTACCGTGAAGAACCCAGACTTAAACAAAGGGGAGAATTTAGATCAAGTCTCTTCTCTTTTGTAATCAGATTTTAAATTGTAATTAAGATTGAGAGAATACAAATCAAATTTCTTTTATTTTATTTACTACAAATTTTCCACCAACAATATGTCTATAAACTTAACATACAACAAGTAAATTAAGATAATATGCAACAAAGTCAAACACAAGCAAATCAGAAACTATTATCTGTGTTGTTTTCATAAGGAAACCCTAGCTCTAACGAGCCCATGTAGTCTTTCTCAAAAAAAATTTGAATGATTGGGTCACTTAGGATCCAATTACGAGTAAGTTGACCCCTTAAAATATGTATGATGAAAGAGCCTATTTTCACCGAAAGTGATGAGTCAACTTTGTTTCTTCATTTCCTTGCTCATTAAACTGCAACCATTGTGTTTCACGAAACTAAAGTTCTGTGAATCATTTCATGGAACAAGTAATGAGCAACCATCACACTCCAGGAACACATCACCGCGGAGTCAGCCTTAGCCATCTAGGAAGAAGAAGATGGCGGCAATCTAGGAAAAGCAGATCTTGTCGTTTCTATTGGAATCAGATTTGTTATAGACATGCTCGAGGTTGGTGATGGTAGAGGGGGAAAAGGCGGTGACAGAGCTTGAGGCGGATCCAGATTCGAATCCGAGTGGGTATTTGGATCAGATGCAGTAGCGACGAAGGAAAGATGAGATCTTGCCCATTGGAGGAGGGAGAGAGGAAGGGAGGGAGGGGGAGAGAGAGATTGCATTAGAGGGTTGTGTTATGAAAGAGCTGAGGTAAAGATTACAAAATGACGATCTTTACAACGTTCTGTCAAAAAGAGACTATAAATTAACGGTCTCCTCAAACCAAGACGCGGAAGTCCTCCTCGCGTTTCAGCATCAAGACGCAGCGTCAATTCAACCACAGACGCAGCTCCTTATCAGCTATCGCTGACCTAGCTCAAGCCCATGGATACAGCTCATGTTAGGCCGCAAACGCAACTTTCAAGCTTCCAACAAGCTGCCAACACAGCTTCCAAATTACTACAAACGCAGCTTCTAAATACTACAAACGCAGCTTCCAGACGCTGCAAACAAGATTCCAGACGCTGCGTTTAGACGCAGAATTCATGCCATAACGCGGATTTTGTGTTTACTCGTTCAAACACGAGATGAACGGTTTTAAAACCATTTCTCACGATCTGAGGGGATCACAACTCCACTCATGAGTGATTTAAGGGGGACAGTTACATCCCATTAGCTCCATAAAGGAGCGATTTTAGGGGCAGTTACACCCCCTAATCGCCTATAAATAGCTAAAAAATTAGCTTAGTTTGAGAGAGAGAGGGGGATATCTTTGGATCTTTGAGAATTTTAGAGATCTAGAGTTTGGCTTCTTCGGATCATCTTCTTAGCAATAGATTCTTGGGGCTGTCTTCGTGCTTGGCTTGTCTAACCAATTACGGTTAAGATCAATCAACTCCTTTTCAAGAGTTTAAACTCACTCTGAGTTATCAATTCATTTAGAGTTTCAAACTTGTCACGCAAGTCCTTCACCGCGTTAAATCATGAGGAGAAGATACTGTTCCAGTGAAACAGGACATTCGGATCGTCAACGAGAAGCAAACTCGACGCGAGCATTCGAGGGAGACATCTCATCGCTACCGTGAAGAACCCAGACTTAAACAAAGGGGAGAATTTAGATCAAGTCTCTTCTCTTTTGTAATCAGATTTTAAATTGTAATTAAGATTGAGAGAATACAAATCAAATTTCTTTTATTTTATTTACTACAAATTTTCCACCAACAATATGTCTATAAACTTAACATACAACAAGTAAATTAAGATAATATGCAACAAAGTCAAACACAAGCAAATCAGAAACTATTATCTGTGTTGTTTTCATAAGGAAACCCTAGCTCTAACGAGCCCATGTAGTCTTTCTCAAAAAAAATTTGAATGATTGGGTCACTTAGGATCCAATTACGAGTAAGTTGACCCCTTAAAATATGTATGATGAAAGAGCCTATTTTCACCGAAAGTGATGAGTCAACTTTGTTTCTTCATTTCCTTGCTCATTAAACTGCAACCATTGTGTTTCACGAAACTAAAGTTCTGTGAATCATTTCATGGAACAAGTAATGAGCAACCATCACACTCCAGGAACACATCACCGCGGAGTCAGCCTTAGCCATCTAGGAAGAAGAAGATGGCGGCAATCTAGGAAAAGCAGATCTTGTCGTTTCTATTGGAATCAGATTTGTTATAGACATGCTCGAGGTTGGTGATGGTAGAGGGGGAAAAGGCGGTGACAGAGCTTGAGGCGGATCCAGATTCGAATCCGAGTGGGTATTTGGATCAGATGCAGTAGCGACGAAGGAAAGATGAGATCTTGCCCATTGGAGGAGGGAGAGAGGAAGGGAGGGAGGGGGAGAGAGAGATTGCATTAGAGGGTTGTGTTATGAGGGGTATAAATGGGGATTTTTTTTATTTTACTCCCTTAGTGCTGAGTTTGCATAGTACAAAGGGCCGCAACAAAAAATGACATCATATTTGTAGCTTTTATACAAGAAAAATAATACCAATAGCTGGGTCACATTGATTTTGCAAATTTAAAGCCCTTGACACAATTTTTTTCTTTTTTTTTTTCACTTTTTTTTTGCCCTTCCTATTTTCCCTCTCCCAAAAAATAGTGTAAGACAAGTAGACAGCTCCCTCTCTCTATAAATGTCAAACAATTAATAGATCACCTGGCTCTCCCTCTGTCAACACCCTCAAGCTCCAAAACTCCTCCATGGCGATCCCACTCCCAAAGCTCTCTCCTCCCTTCAATGGATCACTCAACTTCAACCCCTCACCCAAAACCCAACCCCAGACCCTCCCTCTCAAAACCCAACTCCACAAAAAACACACCCTCAAAGCCATCGCCAAGGACGAGTCCACTCTCTCCTCCATGATCACCGAGCTCCAGCAAGACAAGCTCCAAGAGGAAGAGGACCTCGACGAGCTCACGCTGGAGGAGCGTGATCATCAGCCGGGGTACCGGTTGGCTGACCGATGGCCCGAGATCATGGGCCGGGACGATTGGGCCGGGTTGTTGGATCCGATGGATCCAGTTCTGCGGTCGGAGCTGATCCGGTATGGGGAGATGGCGCAGGCTTGTTATGATGCCTTTGATTTTGATCCCTTCTCCAAGTATTGCGGGTGTTGTAAATATAACAGGAGGAAGTTCTTTCAGAGTCTGGGGATGGTTGATGCAGGCTATGAAATTAGCAGGTAATCAGAAAATAATCATTGTAATTAAAAATAATGGTCTCTATCTATTTTGAAAAGTACAGAAAATTTAATATAAACAATATTGATAGATTTTTAGTTTAAATTTCTATACTTGATTTAGTAATTTCATACCATTATATATAAATGGTGGGCTAATATCCTTTTTTTTTTTACAAAACACCATCTCTATATCCATTAATGAATTTTTATTTGTCAAGGTAGTAGCCTTTTTGTTTATTTTCTTGATTTCTTCCATTATTCTTGTAGATCCGTCATAGAATTATGGTTTCTTTTTAAAATAAAAAAAATTGTTCCACTCTAGAAATTTTATTTGAATAGATCTAGAACATGTTGCCAACGTTTTTCTCCAAGAAAATAATAATAATAATAATAATAATAATAATAATAATAATAATAATAATAAAGAAATAAAAAAATAAAAACCATTAAATTTATGGTTCTCTAATAAAATCTTTTAAGTTAAAGAGGGTTTTCTAATAATCCTTCCTACACTTAGAGTGTGTATATATGTGATATTTTAGAAGTCCTGAGGTGTTATCCGATAATTGTCCAAAAGTAAGGGGTTTTTTTCTGCAAAACTAGCGGCTTCATTAAACGGGCATAAATAAAAGAAATTTTCCTGCAACTTATTACACAAATGATTTTCTTAAATACAATATACATGATTACCTAAAAATATAAGTATGTATTTAGCAGTGTTTTTTTTTTTCAAGAATATATGTTATCTACTGTCAATATTCTAATCGCCCTGTATCTGGTTGCGTATTCTGGCCCCGTCTTCAGATACCTCTACGCGACGTCGAACTACGAACTCCCGAACTTCTTCAGGAAGTCGAGGTGGCAGCAGCGGTTGTGGAGCGAGAAGGCGAATTGGATCGGGTACATCGCGGTG
>NC_033795.1:73785515-73824158 GCF_001876935.1 Asparagus officinalis | reverse complement strand
ATGATCTAATGGACTTCCTGAGACCCGTAGGATCCGAAGGGATACCGTGCCCGGATCCGCTAGTGAAGGTTGAGTCCGGGTTCGTGGATCTTTACACTGATAAGGATCCATCCTGCAGATTTTGCAGGTATCAGACTGAACCAAATTAATGGCCAGTTTTCAGTTCATTCACACGTTTTTTATATGACCTGGTAGTAACAGAGAAGAAAAGATTATTTTTATTTTGAGAAAAAAAAATATATTGACTGGAATATTAGGTCAAGTCAAAGCTAAGTTAACAATTAAACAATTATGTATTGAAGAAAAGCACGTACATTTTCAACAAAATGACATTAATTGAAATTAACAATTTTTTAAAGTATATATATATATTATTATTATTTTGAAGACCACGTACGGTTATCTTTAGAATCACTATTTCTATCATAGAAATCCAATGGGCTCTTGAAATTAGAATAAAGGATGTGAATTACGGTAATTTTACTCTCTCCGGCCGTCTAATCTCAATCCCATAAAAACGTTAATGATGCTATCAAAAATTTAAAATGTAATTAATAGTTAACAAGCAAGAGAAAGTTGCTCGAACCAGGACAAAATCGCCCGAAGCACGTGTATCACGAGCAAACCTACACTACCCCATTTTAATTCGGTGTGTAAAACTATAGGTATTATTATTAATTTTCTCTGATAAAAATATATTTTATGCTATTTTTTGTGGCAGATACTCCGCAAGAGAACAAGTCTTAACTGAGATCCGCAAACTAGTCCACCACTACACCGGAAAAGGTGACACGGTAAGCATAACCATGACCGGCCACAGCCTCGGCAGCGCCCTGGCAATGCTGAGCGCCTACGACGTCGCCGAGACGGCCAGCCTCGGCAGCGCCCTGGCAATGCTGAGCGCCTACGACGTCGCCGAGACGGCCGTCAACATCGGCGTCAACAGCGAGGAAGTCCCGATCTCGGTAATATCGTTCTCCGGTCCTAGAGTCGGCAACGGGAGATTCAGGAAGAGGTTCGAAGAGCTGGGTGTTAAGGCGATCAGGGTCGTGAACGTGCACGACACGGTGCCGAAGATGCCCGGGATTTTATTCAACGAGCACGTGCCGGAGTTCGTGCAGCGGTTCGCCGAGGGGCTGCCGTGGAGCTACAGCCATGTTGGGGTGGAGCTCGCGCTGGATCATAAGAATTCGCCGTTCTTGAAGGAGACTGGGGATCCTTCTTGCTTTCATAATTTGGAGGCTCATTTGCACCTGTTGGATGGGTAAGTTTAGCGTTAATTAATTTTTAATCCTCTCTTAAGTTAATTTGGTCCTTTTTGAGATGCTACCCCAAAACTTCGCAGATATATGTTACTTAAATCCCTCTTAAACTAGCTTTTAATGTTAAATTTATACCATAGAACTTACTGGATTAGTCTATTTATATTTATAGATTAAGAATACTGTCCAAAACATGTCATATGCAAATCAATACGGTTAGATCTGACTAATTAACACGTGTAAATCAAATGCATCCAAATGATGAAAATACCTCTCATGGAAGAAACCCTTTCATGTTATTTTAAATAATTTATATAAAATTTCTACAAAATCTAATTAAGATTAGCGATTTAATTACTTGGTTGGTAAATAAGTATAATTGATAATTAGAACATTAATTTGAAAATGATATTTTTGTCATTTATTCACTTCATCTGACACCGGGTTCGTTTAAAAATTTGAACCTTTGGGGAGTTTTCTATTGTTGAGGTGATTAATATGTGAGTATAGTCCTACATCGGATAAGATAAGAAAGAGTAATGAGTTTAAATATGAGTTTGGGTCAATAACTGATAGCTATAGCTTTTGAATTAAAATTGATTCCTAATATCTGTTTAAGGCCTATCGACTATTGATTGAGTCTGATTTCTCCCCCAACAATGTTATCAGAGCCAAGGTCATGGTCCAAGTAACTAAAAAAAGAAATGATCTTCGATGTGAAGCCCGAAGGTGTCGAGAGAATCCAGGGATTCTCGTAGGAGTTATATAGTCTAGTTTGCCACCATGAGTGAAGTAGTGGAATTTCCTACACGGAATTTCGATAGTTATGTGCTGAATGCATGGTCTGGTTAGCCCACGAGTGAAGTGGTGTAAAACTTAGTGAATTCCGTGAAAGGTTGAATTATAGTTCAATTGAACTATGCTCACAAATTAAGGGATAGTTGTTGAGGTGATTAA
This sequence comes from Asparagus officinalis, assembly GCF_001876935.1. NCBI lineage: Eukaryota > Viridiplantae > Streptophyta > Magnoliopsida > Asparagales > Asparagaceae > Asparagus > Asparagus officinalis. Next base: position 73,821,939 of record NC_033795.1, on the reverse strand, counting down.
TATGTGATTAAGTCCCACATCTGATAAGATAAGAAAGAGTGATGAGTTTAAATAGGAGTTTGGGACAATACCTGATAGTTATATCTTTTGAATTAAATATGATTCCTAACTTCTGTTTAAGGTCTATAGACTCTAGATTGGGCCTGATTTTCTCCTCCAACATCTATAACACCCTAGCGAGGGTTAGGTGATATTTTTATAATTTGGAGGATTATCTCAAAATCAGTCAACGTAAAGGGCAGTTTGTAAAATTTACTCTTAATTTTATTCAATCTAGTCACTACATAAATTTTACATTCTCTGGTCACCTGATACTCATAATTAGACATTTGTCAAGAATATTCACATGTAATTTAAATGGGAGTTTAAAAGTTAACAGTAGTAACATCATCATCTTGACTATTTAGCAAATGTATTAATATAAAGGTTTGATGGTCATGAGATAATGAGTTACTTAGCAAAATGAGCTACGAATGGATGGAAGTCTGAGGACTGAGGTCCACACTTCTATCTATAATAGCTTAATTTGTACGGTTGTCTCGACATTTGAAAATAAATTATACAAAACTGTGACGTGAAAGATGCAATTTGTTTCTTTAATCGGAAAGGGCTAACTTTACCCAACATGAGGTAACGTTGAACTTTCATGTTTCGTTCGTAAAGGGGATTGAAGGCATTTCATAATTCAAACCTGACGAAATTGAAAGTTAGAAGGGGGGAAGGACCTTTTTTTATAGATAATTTGTGGCCGGTTGAATTCGCAATCCTCCAAAAACATCTACGTCAAGTCCTCCTAGGATGGGAATATATTTCAATCATAATTACAAATACAATTATTTTTTCGTTGTAAATGCAGTTTCTTATACCACAGCGTTTTCCACATTAGTCCCTTAGACCTTCACTAATTTGAAAACAGGCCATTAAATCATAGAAATTGCTACTAAGCCCATCGATTCTTATAACTTGTCACAAAATTACTACCTCAAAATATTGAAATTGCTATAGGTTGCTCAACGCTTAAAAGCTTTTCTAAATTAGTCCCTCAACCAAGAACGGCTAGCATTAGCCAGATAATCCAGGATTACGATGCTTTGAAGGGCTAGTAACTAGTTTTTTAAAATAAGAAACGTTTCCTAAAGGCGAATTTTGCTCTCCATTATAATGCCAAAAAGCTACAGAAGTATTCACACGCTGAGTCTGTTAGATTAGGGACCCGTTTGAGTCTGTTCTGATCCACACGCTGAGTGACCACCTACGTGGAATTGGGCTCCTTGGTAGCAAGGAGATAGCTCCCTCAGCTGTTGGGCGATCGGGGGAATTCGAACAGTGGTCTCCGCCAGACCCCAAAGAGGCGCGCTGAGTGACTGACCAGTTTTCCCTTGTCACAAAAAAAAAAATAAAAGCTACAAAAGTATTCCCATGGTTTTAAATCTCAGAGTCCTGCTACAGGGACCCCAAATAGGGGACCCTGGGGTGGGACAGGTGAGGTGTCAGCTTGGGAGGGTGTGATACACTGTTTATGAACAGTGTATCACACCCTCCCAAGCTGACACCTCACCTGTCCCACCCCAGGGTCCCCTATTTGGGGTCCCTGGGGCATTTTTCTAAATCTCATTATCAGAGTCCAGAGTCTACTGGCCCACTAGCTTTCACCGCATGCATACGACTCTGTATTTTATCTATTTAAGTACGACGAGCTCCGGAAGCTTGTGTCCACATCTTGACTAATTAATGAAACCAACCTAAAATATTAGATATATATTGTAGCATGAGTAATCTTACGTCTCGTGTGACAGCTGTATCATTAATATCTTTCATGATCTCACCGATCTCGCCATTAAATAATAATACTGGGCGGTTAATATTGTGGATCAGATATCATGGCAGAGGGGAGAGGTTCGTGCTCGCGAGCGGGAGGGACCCCGCCTTGATAAACAAAGCCTGTGACTTTCTGAAGGATCACCACATGGTCCCGCCCTTTTGGAGGCAGGACGAGAACAAGGGCATGATTAGGGCCGGATCGGATGGGAGATGGATGCAGCCTGATAGGCCGAGGATCGATGATCACCCCTCGGATATCCACCATCACCTCAAGCAGCTGAGGCTTGGTTCGGATCACCACTAGGGGGCTTGATGAGTCGATCGAGATGCTCTTTTTTGTACTCCGAGATCAGTATATATATATATAACCAATTATGGAAAGGATGGTGCGCGTGCGAGTCGTTGGTTTTGTATATATAGCCCTGTATACGATCTATTTATGTCCCTTGTGATGGCCCTCGTTAGCGTATCATGAGACGGATCAAAGATGATGCATGCATGATGTAGGTCTTAATTTTTTTGCCTCGTGGGTTTTGGGTTCAGAAAGAATACATTGTTGGATTTAATCTAATAAATCTATTTGTAGGCACATATGATTAATCAATGTGTATTGTTATCTTTTAGGATAACCCACTAAAGTGAACAATCAAGTTGGGTTAATGGGTATTTAAATAAGTCATGGGGTTATATGTGCAGATACCAGGTTGTAATTGTGATTTGTTGAGGAGCCAAATTACAAAAGTACAACATCTATAAATAAGGGGTTATGGTCCCTAATCTAGGGTTACATTCTCTAATTCTCTTCAACCCCATCTTAAAGAGAAAATTCGGCTATAGAGAAAACCCTAAGGTTAGAAGATCCAAAACCCAAATCAAGTTTTCTTCAATGGATTCAGGTATAAGTTTCCGCTCCTTTTATTCTTGTTAATCTCTTTGAATTAATCATTGGCTTAAGGTTTTAGATCTCAAGTTTTATGATTCAGATCTAACAAGTGGTATCAGAGTCACATTTGATTAATTCTTAGGGATTTAAATTTTTAAAATTGGGTTTTTTGATCTTAAAATTTCTGTTTTTAGTTAAGATATGTTCTCGGATGAACAATAACGTTCGGATGAACAGTTGCGTTTTTATTTTTTTCGGATGAACAGTAAAGTTTTTTTTGGATGAACAGTAACTTTTTAGAATTTTTTGTATTTTTCTTTGATTTTTCTTGGATCTGGTTTTGAAAATAAAAATCGAGGATTTTTTGGGTTTGGTCTTCGGTCCCGCGCTCCTCGCCAGTGAACTTTCGCTGGCAGCCTCGCTGTCGACTCCGACGGCGACGGCGGCGTCAGGAAACCCTAGGGTTTTGACCTCTTGGGTGCCGGAGCAATGGCGGCGGCGGTTTCAGTTTGAAACCCTAAGGGTTCGTGCGATTAATCGTGACGAAAATTAAGGAGGTGGTTACCTCAACCGAACTTCGCGTTCGTTATAAGGTGAGCGTCGCGCTTAATTTTAACGAACTTCGCGTTCGTTCTCATGTGAGCCTCGCGCTCAACTCAGGTGAGCATCGCGCTTAATTTTAACGAACTTCGCGTTCGTTCTCATGTGAGCCTCGCGCTCAACTCCGGTGAGCCTCGCGCTCAATTTTAACGAACTTCGCATTCGTTCTCATGTGAGCCTCGCGCTCAAATTCAAATGAACTTAGCGTTCGTTCTCAGGTGAGCCTCGCGCTCAATTCAAGTTGAGCCTCGCGCTCAGTTCTCAGGTGAGCATCGCGCTCAAATCAAACGAACCTCGTGTTCGTTCTAAGGTGAGCCTCGCGCTCAGCTCTAAGGTGAGCCTCACGCTCAAATTATGTCGAACCTCGCGTTCATTTTCAGTCAAACCTCGCGTTCATTTTTTCAAACGAACCTCGCGTTCATTCTCAAGTTGAACCCTGTGTTCATTTTCAGTCGAACCTCGCGTTCATTTTTAAACGAACCTCGCGTTCGTTCTCAAGTTGAACATCACGTTCATTTTCAGACGAACCTCGCGTTCGTGCTTAAGTGAGTCTTGTACTCAATACAGTCGAACCTCGCGTTCAAAGTCAAGCGAACTTTATATTCACTATGGTTAAGCCTCGGCTTTTCATGGGTCCACTTTGGTATACTTAATTAAGTTATGTGCCCTAATTAAGCTATGAGACCCCAATTAAGGTTTTGGAAATTCAGTTGATTTAAATTAAAACCTTTTAATTTAAATCTAATTTGGTTTTTTAATCAATTATTTAATTCAAATATTATGACACTAAGGTATTAAGGTTGTCTCTCACTCCAATTGATTAATTGAAACAAGAAATTGCCAAAGTAACCTCTCTTGTGTAGATTGTTCATGAGGAATGTGAGATGTTTTGTGTGTATGCTTTCGTGTAAATATTTAATCGGCCCAAAGGAAGGTTAATATTTATTTAGACTGTATACATATCTGCGATGATAAGCATGTGATAATTATAAGGTTTACATGTGAATAATGAATCGATCCAAAGATAGTTTCATTATTTGACATGAGTTATTGTCAATGTTTGATCATTGCAACAAGGTATCACTTACAAGTTAATATTACTGTCCAAAGACTTTATATTAATGTTGTGCCAGATATCTTGAGATGTGATTCGTTATTATTTGAATTTTATTGATTAATAATTATGGTTATTGGTGTGAGCATTTTTATTTTATTTTAGCTAATGCATCTGCTGCAACAATTTCTGCTAACATCAACTCAATTCCCATGCTAAATGGGATAAATTTCAAGGTTTGAAAAGAGAACATATTAATTGTTCTTGGCTGCATGGATCTTGACTATGCATTAAGAACTGAACAACCCCAACCTCTCAATACGGATGGCACTCCTGATGCAAAGAAGAAGTATGAGAAATGGGAGCGTTCAAATCGCATGAGTCTTATGATCATTAAGCGCGGCGTTCCGGAAGCCTTCAGGGGCATAGAATCCGAAGGGATTACTAAGGCTAAAGATTTCCTTACCGAAATTGAGAAGCGTTTTGCGAAAAACGATAAGGTAGAAACAAGCACGCTCTTAGCTCGCTTGATTTCAATGAAGTATAAGGGCAAAGGAAATATCAGGGAGTACATTATGGAAATGTCTTATATTGCTTCAAATCTTAAGGTACTTAAACTCGATCTTTGTGATGAGTTATTAGTGCATCTGGTTTTGTTGTCTCTTCCTGCACAATTCAATCAGTTTAAGGTCAGTTATAACTGTCAAAAAGAGAAATGGACTCTAAATGAGCTCATTTCATACTGTGTGCAAGAGGAAGACAGGTTGAAGCAAGATAAGACGGAAAGTGCTCATTTGACCTATGCCTCTAAGGATAAGGGCAAGAAAAGGAAGAATAATAATGAAGCTACTAAGGGTCCAGTTCAGAAGAAACAACATAAGGATAATCAGGGTTGTTTCTTCTATAACAAGCCTGAACACGTAAAGAAGGATTGTACAAAATATCACGCCTGGCGTGCTAATAAGTGTACGTTCCTTACTTTGGTTTGTTCTGAGGTTAATTTAGCTTTAGTACCTAGAAACACTTGGTGGTTAGACTTTGGTGCTACTACTCACATAAGTGTTTCTATGCAGGGTTGCCTGAGCTACCGAAAGCCAAGTGATGTTGAAAGACACATCTTTGTGGGTGACGGTCAATCAGTAGATGTGGAAGCAATTGGGCATTTTAGGTTGCTATTAGGAACTGGTTCTTATTTGGACTTAAAAGATACTTTTGTAGTACCGTCTTTTAGACGGAATTTGATTTTAGTTTCTGTATTGGACAAATCAGGTTATTCTTGTTCATTTGGAAACAATCAATTCAGTTTATCTTTTAATTCAAATGTTGTGGGAACCGGTTATTTGAGTACTTAGGACAACCTATATTTGCTTGATACAATTACTTCTTATAATAAAACTTTGCATGCAGAATCGCGTGGTATTAAGCGTAAATTAAATAAGAAAAATTCAGTGTCATTATGGCATAAGCGCTTGGGTCATATCTCAAAAGGTAGAGTTGAGCGTCTTGTGTCTGATGGCATTTTGGATTCCCTTGATTTTTTGGATTTCGACGTATGTGTTGAATGTATCAAGAAAAAACAGACCAAAGTTAAGAGATTAGGTGCCAACAGATCTTCGGATGTCTTAGAATTGATACATACAGATATTTGTGGGCCATTCCCTACGAAATTCTGGAATGGTCAATAATATTTTATATCATTCATAGACGATTTCTCACGTTATGGGCACCTATATCTTATTCATGAAAAATCTGAGTCTCTGGACATGTTCAAAGCCTATAAAGCTGAAGTTGAGAATCAACTCAACAGAAGAATTAAAACCGTTAGATCTGATCGTGGTGGTGAGTACTACGGTAGATATGATGGTTCAGGTGAACAACGTCCAGGACCATTTGCTAGATACCTAGAGGAATGCGGTATCGTCCCACAGTACACCATGCCGGGTTCACCTAGCACGAATGGTGTAGCTGAAAGACGAAACATGACTCTTAAGGATATGGTAAGAAGTATAATTGCTCATTCTTCTTTATCAGAGTCTCTCTGGGGAGAAGCACTTAAGACAGCAGCTTACATTCTGAACAGAGTACCAAGTAAAGTAGTTGCTAAAACACCTTATGAGCTTTGGACTGGTCGAAAGCCCAGTTTAAAGCACTTACATATTTGGGGATGTCCAGCTGAGGCAAGGCCTTATAGGCCAAATGAAAAGAAATTGGACTCCAAAACAGTTAGCAGCTACTTTATTGGGTACCCTGATCGCTCTAGGGGCTATAAGTTTTATGATCCCACTATAAGGAATATTTTTGAGACGGGAACAGCAACATTCTTTGAGGATGTTGAGTTTGGGGGGAGAAATAAGGTTAGAGACATTAGTTTTGAGGAGGAATTGGCTTCAGATCCAATCCATACAGTTACTTTTGACAATATTCAGGTTCCTATACCTGTTGTTGCTCAAGAAGTAAATCCGGAACCTCAAGATGATAATGTTGAACAACTCCCTGTTCCAGAAGAACAAACTCAACAACCTCAAGAACCAGTGCCATTAAGGAGATCCACGAGAGAAAGGAGAAATGCTATTCCGGATGATTATATTGTATTTCTCCAAGAACATGAGGAAAGTAATGGAATGTTGGAAGATGATCCAATCAACTTCCTTCAGGCCATGAAAAGTTCTAACTCTCAACAGTGGATTGATGTCATGAATGAAGAGTACAAGTCTATGCAAGACAATAAGGTTTGGGATCTTGTCCCGTTACCAGAAGGTGCAAAATCAATTGGTTGTAAATGGATTTTTAAAACCAAGCGGGATGCAAACGGTAATGTGGAGAGGTATAAGGCACGTCTTGTGGCTAAAGGCTATACTCAAAAGGAAGGCATTGATTATACAGAGACTTTCTCTCCGGTTTCATCGAAAGACTCTTTCAGAATAATCATGGCACTTGTTGCTCATTATGATCTTGAGTTACATCAGATGGATGTTAAGACTGCATTTCTCAATGGAGACATTGATGAGATGATTTATATGGTGCAACCAGAAAACTTTGTGTCAGGAGACCCAAAGAATATGGTTTGCAAATTAAGGAAATCCATCTATGGACTCAAGCAAGCTCCTCGTCAATGGTATCATAAGTTTCAACAAATAGTTATCTCGTTCGGTTTTGAGATGAACATTGTTGATGACTGTGTATATCACAAGTTCAGTGGGAGTAAGTATATTTTTCTGGTTCTGTATGTGGATGACATCTTGCTTGCCACTAATGATATAGGCATGTTGCACGAAACCAAGAGATTTCTATCAAAGAATTTTGAGATGAAAGATCTTGGGGACGCCTCTTTTATATTAGGGATCCAGATACATCGAGATCGCTCTCGGGGTATTCTTGGATTATCACAAAAGAGCTATATCGATAAGGTACTTAAAAGGTTTGGCATGCAAGATTGCAGACCAGGTGACACCCCTGTTGCTAAAGGAGACAAGTTTAGTCTCAATCAGTGCCCTAAAGGTAACCTTGAAATTCAGGAAATGCAGAAGATTCCTTATGCTTCGGCTGTAGGAAGTCTAATGTATGCTCAGGTATGTAAGCGTCCGGATATTGCGTACATTATCAGGATGTTAGGCAGATACTTAAGCAACACTGGTATGGATCATTGGATAGCAGTCAAAAGGGTTATGAGGTATCTTCAGAAAACAAAAGATTACATGCTCACATACAGAAAATCAGAACAGTTAAAGGTCATTGGGTATTCAGACTCTGATTTTGTTGGATGTCAAGATAGCAGGAAGTCTACATCAGGCTACATTTATATGTTAGCAGGAGGAGCTATATCATGGAAAAGTGTCAAACAGACACTAGTAGCTTCCTCCACTATGGCAGCAGAATTTGTAGCTTGCTATGAGGCATCCAATCAGGGAATATGGCTGCGAAATTTTGTCACGGGACTGCGCATTTTGGAAAATGTTGAAAGACCACTAAGGTTATATTGTGACAATAAATCTGCAGTAATGTATTCCAATAACAACAGGAGCTCAACTAAGTCAAAACATATTGACATTAAGTTCCTGGTTGTGAAAGAAAGGGTACAGAGTGGACAGATATCCATAGAGCACATTGGGACAAACTCCATGATAGCTGATCCTCTTACTAAGGGATTGCCACCCGAGGTCTTTCATGAGCATACTGCTCATATGGGTGTGGTATTATTTGAGGATATTATGTTTTAGTGGGAGTTTGTATTTGTGGTGCTTTTATGTTTGGTTGTATTGTCTGATCAGAATAAAGTATTCAGTTAAGACACTCTGCTACATTATGTTTGGTTTTGACCTCACTAAAGGACGACCAGTTGAAAATAGACATGTACTGATCACATTACATATAATTTTCATGATGCACATCCATGATTGATCTATGTCGTTTGATTGTGTTGGTATATATGACCATTGATGGGTCGAGTCACGATAAATGTGACGAAGGCCGCTTTGATCCTATATTGATATAGTCAATGGACGAGATTGTTCGGAAATACCTTTTCAGTGATAGCAATTTTTGAGCTCATAAGGTTATACACAATTTAAGGAATCATATGGTGCCCAAGTGGGAGATTGTTGGATTTAATCTAATAAATCTATTTATGGGCACATATGATTAATCAATGTGTATTGTTATCTTTTAGGATAACCCACTAAAGTGATCAATCAAGTTAGGTTAATGGGTATTTAAATAAGTCATGGGGTTATATGTGCAGATACCAGGTTGTAATTATGATTTGTTAAGGGGCCAAATTACAAAAGTACAACATCTATAAATAAGGGGTTATGATCCCTAATCTAGGGTTACATTCTCTAATTCTCTTCAACCCCATCTTAAAGAGAAAATTCGGCTATAGAGAAAACCCTAAGGTTAGAAGATCCAAAACCCAAATCAAGTTTTCTTCAATGGATTCAGGTATAAGCTTCCGCTCCTTTGATTCTTGTTAATCTCTTTGAATTAATCATTGGCTTAAGGTTTTAGATCTCAAGTTTTATGATTTAGATCTAACATAAATGAGATATTTAAATTAAGGATGTATTTTTATAAATTAATGATGTGTTGTATAAGTCGTAAATGACATTAAAAGACTCAATGTGCAAGCGAAGATCGCCCTTAATGAGAAGATTTCCAACGATAAGATTTCTGCTAGGAAGAAATTTGGCCCTAGAGTTAATGGACTTGGTTAGGGTCTATAGACTCGCTCTAAAAATTTAAGGCTATGTTTAAATACCATGGCGTTTTACTTATTTCTATGGTGTTTTTGCCAAAAACAAAACACCATGCGTTTGGAAATCATGGTGTTTTTTGAGCTAAATTATCCTCAAACCAAAAATACGAGACTTATTTCAAAACACATTTTAAGTGTTTTAAGTTTGGTGTTTTGGTTTTGAGTTTGAGCAGGTGTTAATATAATATCTTACATAATATATTAAATATAATTAATATATAGTTATTATCAACATATTTATTATATTATAAATAAATAATATATTAATAATATTTATTAAATAACATAAATATAATATTTTTAATATCTTATATAATAATATAATACTATAAAAATAATATATTTATAATATAATAATATTTATTTATATCACAAATTATATTACTATAATTAATAAACTTCTAACATCATTAGAAACTATAATATATTATATAATATTAAAATATTTTTTAATATGTATGAATTTCATTAATGATAATGTTGTAGAAATAAAATAATAATTACATTATTAATAATATTATATTCTATTAATACTAGTATAATATTAAATATCAAATAATAAAATCAATATTATTTTAAAATTATTATTCATAAACACTATAACAATAACAAATTGATTACCAAAATATAGCTAATATATAATTATTGAAAATAATATTTAATAATTTATTAATATAATAATAATTATTAAAATATATAATTCATATAAAGTATAATATAATATTATAATACATTATACAATATTATATTATATTATATTAATACTTATAATAATATTATAATGTAAATTAAATATTATAATATTTTATTTATAATATATTTTATTATAATTAATGTATAATATATTAATAATATGTTTAATACTAATGTTGTAATAGGTCAAACTAATGTTGAACAAAAACACTTAGCATGGTGTTTTAAAAACACTTTAAGGAAAAAACACAACAACATAGTGTTTTTTTACAAAAACACAAGAAGGAAAATACCATGGTATCCAAATTAAGTGTTGGCTTATCTCTTATTTAAACTCATTATTCTTTTTTATTCCTTCCACTTGGTTTAGAGTTGTGACTTGTAAAGCTTAAAATAATGTTCCCCCTAAATCTTAGATATTAAACATATTAATTGCACAAAGACAACTATGTTGAACTTAAACATGATTAATTCATAGAGATTAAAAAAATCATACTCCCTTTAAAAGAGGGAGTTGTGGAAAAACTTTTCAAGGACTATATTACCCCTATTCTTTTTTGATATTACATTCTAATACTATCTAAACTAAATTAATTATCATTATTAATTAATTATATTATATGTCACTTTAAGTTTGCATAATTTGGTCCCTAGAACTTCCAATGTTATTATAAAACTCTACATAATATTAATTATTAGTAATGTATAACAATATATTAATAGATAATTGCATGTCAATAAAGTATTTATGGAAAGAGTAGAAAACATAGAATTACCCTAAAACTAAATCATGAAACTCATATAAAAAATTTACAAAGAGCATTCTTATGTTTAGGTAACAAGACAGAAGGTATAAACATTAAATTTTAGAAAACATTAGAATATTTAAGCGCATCAAGATACATTATCTAAAATAAAAAAAATACAGCAAGATACAAGTAGAGGTATATAAGTATAATTTTGGTAAACTACAAGGCATTTAAGTTCAGTTAACCCTACAAAAGATTTGAAATATTTGTTATCCACAAACAATAGTATATGATCACATTGATAAATAATATTCATCATACAATATGAGGCTAAATGCTTAGCTTATATTTATGTAGTAGAAGAGATGTGGAAAAATTAAAGCATCATATTTTGAACGAGCCTCAAGATTTTGAATTATTTCCTAGAATTTTATACTTTGCTTAGAAAACTTTAGAAGATGCTTTTGAAGGACTACTACAAAGTGTTGGATATCAAATAAATATTGAAAAAATAAAATCCATAATATCGGGTTGCAAAAATCAGGGATATGTGTGTAATACTGGGTATCATATGAGATAATATGTATACATAACATGCATTATTATATGTAATCTAACATATTAATGAATTTTAATCATAAGAATGTGCATCAAAATATGTGCTTAAAATTTGCGAGAGCCTAAAGTGAAGAGATTTGGGAGAAGAATTGTGACCTTTGTAGGTTTTGCGGGTTCCAATTTTGCTTCCCAAACACGATCCAAACCCCAACCCACAATGAAATTAAAGATCACAAGATTTTCTCGATATCTTCAAAGGGATATATCGACCATATTTTCAATAACAGTCGATATATTAAAAAAATCAACAAATAAAAGAAAACAGTATAAAATACTACAGAGATAAAGTATTTAACCCGATATATTGGCTGATATAGCAATATATTGGTCGATACTTAAAAGAATGTTTATAAGAGCAAATATGTAAATATTATTTAGATATTAGTTCATTGATTTTAAATATCTAATGATTCACACAAATTTTTGAAATTGCTCATAATTTTAGAGACTAATATTAAATTATTAAAATTTTGAGATACAATTATAAGTAAGCAATATCTAAAAGAAGTGCTAAATTTTTAAAAACCCTCTCAATTATGAGGATTGTCTTAAAAACCCCACTTAACTAATTCAATTTGATAAAAACCCCTCACTATGTGAGGTGTTATAGATAATCTCTCTCAATTTTGGTGCAATTCTAGAAAACACATCTCAACTATAGCGTATCTCATAAAAACTCCCCTAATCTTTTACAGCTCTATCAACAAACCCCCTTAACGTAGTAACTTTGATATGTGATTTGGATAAAATTTCCTCTTGAAGAAAACAATTTTAATTAAAAAACCCTCAACCGATAATAAAATGATCACAACTAATTTACAATTTGTTTTCCCTCTATATCACCTCTTTTATCTGGCAAAAGCCAATGTAATTTTTTTTATGATTGATTGATAATTTTGGTCTTTTCAAGTCAAGTACTTGTCACATAATAGATAAAACTCAATGATGTTAGTTTTGAGAGGTTAGGTTTAAGTGAGAAAATTTCATTGGGGTTAAATCAAAATTTTTTAGGTTGAGATAGATTTACAAAATACCCAAAACTTGGCGGAGATTTACTCGATCTTAAATAGTTTTTTCGGGCCAGGGGGGGTTCCATGCCCTCCATAGTTGAGGGATAGTGTTCTAAAATTAACTCTTAATAAAAGCACAACTTAAGGCACATGTGAAATCAATTTTATAAGAGTGGAGTTTATAGCAAATCTATCACTTAATGAACTGGTTTGGGTTACTTGTCTTTAAATTATCCAACACATCAACTCTAAAAGTCTTTTACTATAAGGATCTTAAAAAGAAATTTAATATTTATTTGGGATGTGTATATGATCCTTCTGATTCCTCTTGTCTTTCATAATTTGTAATAAATTATTTGGCAAAGTAAATTAAGTTATTATTTTATATTGTTCATATTCTTATAAGTTTATGAAGCTCATAGCTTGGATACGAGCATTATTGTAGATATTATATTCTTCTAATTTCTTAAACTAAATTTTTAGATGTTATTTTACATTGGATAGATATGAATTATTTTGTTAAAATATAATTAATATGAGTGCATAATATGTACAAATTATTCTTAGACCTTATTTTATAATTTTCTGAAATTAGAGAGTAATCACTTTGACATGTCAGTTAGTAGTTGGGAAGATGTAAAACAAGTACAACATCAAATTTTGGAATTGATCACATAATTTATATTTTCTTTCTTGATTGAATTTGCACATTCTACCTTAGAAAATTCTTAAAAAAAGTTCTTGAATATCTATAATACACAATCGCCAGATAAACAATAGGTGAAAGTGATTTTTTTATAACTAAACAAAATTCTTAATGATTAGATAAAACATATCATTTTCCTTAAAGAATTTAAGAATTTATTTTTTATTAATAATAATAGGTTTTTCCATATTGGTCCCTTACATCATTAAAATTTTGAAATTATATACATTCAAATTACTAATTAATCTTAAATCATTAATATTTTAAGGCTTTAAACATCACTATTTCTCTGAAAGACAAAATGTTAAAATCACACATGAAAATATCTATAAACTTTTAATATATTATGATAATTATAAATTTTTTTACAACCATTTTATAATAAATAAATAAACTTAATTTAAATAATTATAATATTTGACCACGTGCAGTGCACGTGCATTCTGCCTAGTAGAACAAAAGTGGAAGTTATACCTGAATCCATTGCTTGGATCCGAATTAGGGTTTTGATGATCTTCTAATATTAGAGTTTCTCTTTTAGTATCTCTTTAGATGGGGATTAGAGAATAGAGTGTGTTAACCCTAAATTAGGGACCATAACCCCATATATATAGGTGTTATATATTTATAATTTGGCCCCTCATCAAATTATAAATATAACCTGGTATCTGCACATTTATCCCATAATTTATTTAAATATTCATTAACCCAAATTGATTGATCACTTCAAGCGGGTTATCCTTAAGGATAGCAATACACACTGATAAACATATGTGCTCACAAATTAGATTTAATTAGATTTAAATCCAACAATCTCCCACTTGGGCACCATATGTTTCCTTAAAGTGTGTATAACCTTATGAGCTTAAAAATTGTTATCACTAAAATGGGTATTTCCAAACAATCTCGTCCATTGAGTATATCAATATAAGATCAAAGCGGTCTTCGTCATATTTATCGTAACTAAACCCATCAATAGTCACATATACCAATACAATTAAACGACATAGATTAATCATGAATGTGCAGCATGAAAATTACATGCAATGTGATCAGTACATGTCTATTTTCAACTGGTCCTACCTTAAACTTTAGTAAGGTCAACCTCAACATAATGTACCAGAGTGTATGAACTGAATACTTTATTCTGATCAGACAATATAACCTAATATAAAGCACCACAATTACAAACTCCCACTAAATCATGATATCCTCAAATAATACCACACTTATATGAGCAGTGTGCTCATGAAAGACCTTAGGTGGCAATCCTTTAGTAAGAGGATCAGCTATCATGGAGTTTGTCCTAGTGTACTCTATAGATATCTGTCTACTCTATATCCTTTCTTTCACAACTAGGAACTTAATGTCAATATGTTTTGACTTAGTTGAGCTCCTGTAATAGAATACATTACTGTAGATTTATTGTCATAATATAACCTTGGTGGTCTTTCCACATTTTCTAGAATACGCAGTCCCGTGACAAAATTTTGTAGTTATATTCCCTGATTTGATATCTCATAGCAAGCTACAAATTCTGATGCCATAGTGAAGGAAGCTACAAGTGTCTGTTTGATATTTTTCCATGATATAGTTCCTCCTGCTAACATATAAATATAGCGTGATGTAGAATTTCTGCTATCTTGGTATCCAGCAAAATCAGAATCAGAATACCTAATGACCTCTAACTGTTCTGATTTTCTATATGTGAGCATATAATCTTTTGTTTTTTGAAGATACCTCATAACCCTTTTGAATACCATAGTTGATTAAGAATCTGCCTAACATCCCAACAATGTATGTAATATCCGGACGCGTACACACCTGAGCATACATTATACTTCCTACAGCCGAAGCATAAGGAATCTTATGCATTTCCTAAATTTTAAGGTTGCCTTTAGGACACTGATTATACCTCGAGAACGATCTCGATGCATCTAGATTTCTAATATAAGAGAGGTGTCCCCATGATCTTTCACCTCAAAATTCCTTGAGAACGATCCCGATGTATTTGGATTTCTAATATAAAAGAGGCGTCCCCAAAATCTTTCATCTCAAAATACCTCGAGAACGATCTCGATGTATCTGGATTTCTAATATAAAAGAGGCATCCCCAAGATCTTTCATCTCAAAATTTTTTGATAGAATTCTCTTGGTTTTATGCAACATGCCTATATCGTTAGTGGCAAGCAATATGTTATCGACATACAGAACCAGAAAAATATACTTACTCTCACTGAACTTGTGATATACACAGTCATTAACAAAGTTATTCTCAAAACCGAATGAGATAATTATTTGTTGAAACTTGTAATACCATTGACGAGGAGCTTGCTTGAGTCTATAGATGAATTTCCATAATTTGCAAATCATATTCTTCGGGTCTCCTGACATAAAATTTTCTGGTTGCACCATATAAATCATCTCATCAATGTCGCCATTGAGAAATGTAGTCTTAACATCCATCGTTTTCTGGTTGCACCATATAAATCATCTCATCAATGTCGCCATTGAGAAATGTAGTCTTAACATCCATCTGATGTAACTCAAGACAATGTCGCCATTGAGAAATGTAGTCTTAACATCCATCTGATGTAACTCAAGATCAAAATGAGCAACAAGTGTCATTATTGTTCTAAAAGAGTCTTTCAATAAAACCGGAGAGTAAGTCTCTGTATAATCAATGCCTTCTTTTTGAGTAAAGTATTTAGCTACAAGACGTGCCTTATACCTCTTCACATTACTATTTGCATCCCGCTTGGTTTTAAAAATCCATTTACAATCAATTGGTTTTGCACCTTCTGGCAATGGAACAAGTTCCCAAACTTTATTGTCTTGTATAAGCTTGTACTCTTCATTCATGACATCAATACACTGTTGAGTGTTAGAACTTTTCATGGCCTGAAGAAAGTTGATTGGATCATCTTCCAATATTCCATTATTATCCTCATGTTCTTGGAGAAATACAATATAATCATCCGGAATGGCATTTCTCATTTCTCTTATGGATCTCCTTAATGACACTGGTTCTTGAGGTTGTTGAGTTTGTTCTTCTGGAACAATGAGTTGTTTAATATTATCATCTTGAGGTTTTGGATTTACTTCTTGAGCAACAACAGGTATAGAAACATAAATATTGTCAAAAATAACTATATGGATTGGATCTGAAGCCAATTCCTCCTCAAAAGTAATGTTTCTAATCTTATTTCTCCCCCCAAACTCAACATCCATAAAGAATGTTGTTGTTCCCGTCTCAAAAATATTCATGAGTGTGGGATCATAAAACTTATAGCCTCTTGAACGTTCAAAATACCCAATAAAGTAGCTGCTAACTGTTTTGGAGTCTAATTTTTTTTATTTGGCCTATAAGGCCTTGTCTCAGCTGGACATCCCCAATTATGTAAGTGCTTTAAACTGGGCTTTTGACTAGTCCAAAGCTTATAAAGTGTTTTAGTAACTGTTTTACTTGGTACTCTGTTTAGAATATAAGTTGTTGTCTTTAGTGCTTCTCATCGGAGTAACTCTGGTAAAGAAGAATGAGTAACATACTTCTTACCATATCCTTAAGAGTCATGTTTCATCTTTCAGCTACACCATTCATGCTAGGTGAACCCGGTATGGTATATTGTGGGACGATATCGCATTCCTCTAGGTATCTAGCAAATGGTCCTGAACGTTGTTCACCTGAACCATCATATATGCCGTAGTATTCACAACCACAATCAGATCTAACCGTTTTAATTCTTTTGTTGAGTTAATTCTCAACTTCAGCTTTATAGGCTTTGAACATGTCCAGAGACTTGTTTTCGTCAAAAGTTGCTTTTTCCATTGCTTTCGAACATGTTACACCAATTATCGATTACAAGTCTGAACTGAAAGAAAAGTCAATCTTTTATAAGAACTTCTTATAATGAAAAAAATCAAAAATTATAACTTTATCTAAAAAACGCAACAGTAGTTTATCTCCTGATGCTTCGCGTGTGATCTTTGCCTATGCCGGGGATGCGTTAGTCTGTGGACAACCGCAGATCAAATCTGGTTGACTGTATAACTACGCTCTTGCTTCACGAAGGAAATAATTATGGCAGCGACAATCACGACCAAACGGCATTGTGGCTCTTCTCGAGATTAAAACAAGGTTTAATCTGGAGGAAGGAGTGGGAGAGAATATCGAATCTTTCGAAGGGTTTTTTTATGAAAAAGTTCGCCAAGATTCGCTGATTCTCCTCTGAAATTCGTGGTTCACTGTTCAATTCAATAACACCTCACCCTCTGATTTTCATATCCTCTTGAATGAAGACCCTACGCATGTATTTATAGGCTTTTGTCGTCACGTTTTCTGATAAGATCTGATGATTTTATGTCATCTGCAGTAAATAACCGCTCAACCATACTTAGGGATAGCTTCAAAATAGTTGAGGAGGTCCTGCAATGAAAGAATCCTCAAAAAATATCAAAACCCGTGTTTTGGAAAGTTTTGGGAGCGAATCACCACCTGGTGGCTCGGAGTTGTGCGAGCCACCAAATGGTGGCTCACAGCCTTGCGAGCAGCGAATCACCACCTGGTGGCTCGGAGTTGTGCGAGCCACCAAATGGTGGCTCACAGCCTTGCGAGCCAGTTTGTATAATCTTGAGTATTTTAGCTCTAACTCTCTCTTCTGATCTCAGAATACGTTGATTTAAGATGCGTTAGAAATTTGACGAAAATACCTACAACTTTTGTCTTTTGAGTTTTTTCAAAATCAAAATGAATCATGATCAAAATATCACTTTTTTATGCGAGCCACCAAATGGTGCTGGCTCGCAGCCTTGCGAGCTAGTTCATACCATCTCAGATAGTTTGGCTCTAACTCTCTCGTACGATATCAGAATAAGGTAATTTAAGATGCGTTGGAAAGATGACAAAAAGATCTATAACCTTTATCTTTTGAGTTTTTTCAGAATCAAATCGTATCATGGCCAAAATGTCACTTCGTTGTGCGAGCCACCAAATGGTGGCTCGCAGCCTTGCGAGCCAGTTCGTACCACCTTCGGTGTTTTGGCTCTAACTCTCTCGTCCAATCTCGAAAGGAGGTGATTCAAGATGCATTAGAAATCTGTCAAAAAGATCTACAACTTTCAATGGGCGAGATACACATGGTGTGGGCGAGTCACACATGGTGTTTCGCTCCTTTTGGTCGAAACACAATTCCTAGTTGAGTTGTTTTGCTATTTCACGTGTCACATTGACTTGTACGCTTCACCGATTCACTTCATACATTTCGTTAACTTAGAGGTGGACGATTAGCATGCGGGCCACTTAGAGATGATTGATGAGCATGCGGGCCACTTGTAGGTGGTTGATGAGCGAGCAGGCCACTTAATTTGTCATTCTGGTGGCTGATGAGCATGCGAATCACTTGACGGTTGATGGTGGCCATTCTGATAGTTTGTTGCTACGTCATTAATAGTTTGTTGATTTGCTTCATACGTTTATCGGTGTCGAATAATCTTTCTTGACTCGGATAATGACGTTCATCGTCTTCTCTCTGTCTCGAACCGTGTTCGGGGACCTATAGGTAATTTTTGATGTCTACAAGACTCAGATTTTTCATGAATGAGATATAGGTACCCATAACGTGAGTAATCGTTTATGAATGATATAAAATATTATTGACCATTCTAAGATTCCATAGGGAATGGCCCACAAATATCTGTATGTATCAATTCTAAGACGTCTGAACATCTTTTGGCATCTAATCTCTTAACTTTGGTTTGTTTTTCTTTGATACATTTAACACATACGTCAAAGTCTAAAAAAATTAAGAGAATCTAAAATGTCATCAGACACAAGACGCTCAACTCTGACTTTTGAGATATGATCCAAGTGCTTATGCCATAATGTCGCCGAATTTTTCTTATTTAATTTACATTTAGTATCATGTGATTCCAGATGCAAGGATTCATTAGAAGAAGCAATTGTATCAAGCAAATATAGATTGTCATAAGTACTCAAGTAATTGGTTCTCATAATATTTGAGTTAAAAGATAAACTAAATTGACTATTTCCAAATGAACAATGATAACCTGATTTGTCTAGTACAGAAACAGAAACCAAATTCTGTATAAAAGATGGTACTACAAAAGTAACTTTTAAGTCCAAATATGAACCAGTTTCTAAAAGCAACTAAAGTGCCCAATTGCTTCCACGTCTACCGATTGTCTGTCGCCCAGATGTGTATTTCAACATCACTTGTCTTTCAGTAGCTCAGGCAGCCCTGCATAGAAACACTTATGTGAGTAGTAGGTACTAAAGCTAAATTAACCTCAGAACAGACCAAAGTAAGGAATGTACACTTCTTAGCACGCTAGGCATGATATTTGTTACAGTCCTTCTTTACGTGTCTAGACTTATTACAGAAGAAATAACCCTGATCATCTTTATATCGTTTCTTCTGAACAGGACCCTTAGCGACTTTATTATCATTTTTTCTTTTCTTGCCCTTATCCTTAGAGGCATAAGTCAGATGAGCACTTTCTGCCTTAACTTGCTTCAACCTGTCTTTTTCCTGCACACAGTATAAAATGAGCTCATTTAGAGTCCATTTCTTATTTTGACAGTTATAATTGACCTTAAACTGATTGAATTATGCAGGAAGAGACAGGAGAACCAGATGCATAAGTAACTCATCACAAAGATCGAGTTTAAGGGCCTTAAGTTTTGAAGCAATATGAGACATTTCCATAATATACTCCCTGATGTTTTCCTTGCCCTTATACTTCATCGAAATCAAGCGAGCTAAATGTTAACAAGTTATCCTAGCAAGTATAAAATACATCAAGATATGTGAGCTAGGATAAGTGATATACACAAGGGTAAACAAAATAAACAAGATAGTGGATGATATAAATAATGAGCAATGGACAATGGCGACAAGAAATATAAACATAAGAGAAGTGTGTCAAAGCAAACTCAAACACACGATATGATCATGGAGTTCGGACCTTCCGTCCTACGTCTCTGCTCCCCACTCCCGGGGAGAAATCGACTATCACAACCGGGTTTTCTACACTCACCCGAATAACGTTTACACCTCACAATGTCGGTTTTCAACGCTCACCGATCAACGTTCACAAACACTCACAATGTCGGTTTTTAACATTCACCGATCAACATCTACACTCCACACCTCACAATAATAACAAATGATTTATTCTCTAATACAAGACGAGAACTCAATTAAAGCTCACACTCAATTGTTACAACTCTCACAAATCCAAATATACTATGTATGAAAATACAATAAGCTCAAGTGAGTGTACGTGTGTAAACAATGAGTGAAATCAAATCAAATCAAACTAAACTCAAATATAAATACTAGCTTAATAGAATGATAATCAAACAATACAAAATGTAAAGCTAGATAGAGTTTAGAAAACTTCTCCAATAAATGACAAGGGAGAGAGATGGATTGAAGCTCAAATATCAATGAATTGATCTCCACTTCCTCTTGTGGAATTCTTCACAAACCAAACCCTTAAACAAACTTAAAACCAAATTTTAAACAAACTTAAACCATTGTTAAACTCTTGTTTAAAAACTTTTTGGGTGGTTGCTGGTAGAAGGGGTTTGAGGGGTTTATATAGGAAGAGAAACCAACAGTAAAAACCCCAAACAAAAGACAAAAAACCCCCAACGAATCAGAAATTTAATTCTGTACCAAATGTGACCGTTGGGCGATCGACGGTCGACCGTGGAAAACTCGCGGTCGACCGCGAGCAACAAAACAACAAAACTTGGCTTTGGAAACACATACGGTCGACCGTGGCGGTCGACCGTGAAATTCTCTAGACTGCATACGGTCAACCGTCATGGTCGACCGTGAGCTAAAAAAGATCATACTGAGTCTTTGGACTCAATGGCGGTCGACCGTGGCGGTCGACCTCAAACTGACATATGAAGTTCCAGGTTTATAAACAGTTTTCTGATTTTAAAACCCTGTTTAAAATATCAAATAAATTCTAAAAATATAAAACTTTAGGAAATAATTGTAGACATGATAATACACATGTAATAAAAACTGGTTTTTAGAAAGGACCTCCCAAGTAAAAAATATCATTATTTTGCAAAATTGTCCAAAACATAAAAATGTAAACACATGAGTTTTGACACTTTACCTTAACCATGTTTTAAAACATTACAAAATGATTTTGTGGACTTAATAAAATATATATATGATTATTGTTAAGTCCAAAACTGAGAATATAATATTTTTACAAAATTGCACATTTTGTAAACTTTTCAAAAATAATAAATATGATTTCAATGAACTAAATAACATTGATATATACGAAATCATATATATGCATATTGTTAGACCCTAGAGGGGGGTGATTAGGGACTTACGCTAATCTAATCCGATTATATGCCAATTAAAATTAATTAACAAATTATCCTAGCAAGTATGAAATACAACAAGATATATGAGTTAGGATAAGCAATATGAACTAAGGGATATATCCTAGAAATGAGATATGCTATGAGATATATGCAATGATATAAAACTAACACAAGGGTAAAATAAACATAAACAAGATAGTGAATGATATAACAATGAGCAATGCACAATTGGCAATATGAGCAAAAAGCACAAATAAGAATGAACGCCAAAGCACACTCAAACACACAATATGATCACGGAGTTCGGACCTTCCGTCCTACGTCTCCACTCCCCACTCCCGGGGAGAAATCCACTATCACGATCGGGTTTTCTACGCTCACCCGAATAACGTTTACACCACACAGTGTCGGTTTTCAATGCTCACCGATCAACGTTTACTCATCACACTCGGTTTTCTAGTTCACCGAAAACTTTACAATCTCGACACACTCGGTTTCTAGCTCACCGAAAACCTTACAACACTCACAATGTAGCAAATATAAATTTATTCTCTACAATAGATGAGAACACAATGAAAGCAAAACTCAATGTTACAATCTCTCACAACCCTAATATACTATGTATGCAAATACAATAAGCTCAAGTGGGTGGGTGTAACAAAGAGATAAATTAAATCTAAACTCAATATAAAAACTAGCTTAATAGAAATGATAATCAACAAATAATTATAAATAAAGCTAGAAATAGAGTTTAGAAAACTTCTCAATAGATCAAGAGATTGAGGAAGGATGGTTAGATGCTCAAGCACCAATAGGATCTCCTCAAGCTCTTGTGAAATTGATTCCACAAACCCAAAACACTCAATTGCTTAATAGCTTCTTTAAACAAACTTAAACAATACTTAAACCCTTGTTAAAATCTTGTAAACCATTCTCTTGGGTTACACTTAGAACTGAGATCAAGGGGGTATTTATAGCCTCCCAAAATCTCAGCCAAAAACCCCAAAGGAAAAGACCAAAAACCCACAGAATCGGAAATGGGATTCTGTACAAACTAGCCGTTGGGCTGAACGGCGGTCGGTGAGAAATTTTTAGCTGACGGTCGACCGTGGCGGTCGACCGCGAAAGTTTCTGCTGCTCACTATGCAAAGGACTCAGGCGCGGTCGACCGTGGCGGTCGACCGTGAACTGATATATGAAAATAAAGTTCTGAAAACTGTTTTTCTGATTTTAAAACATTGTTTAAAAATATCAAATAAATTCTAAAAAATATAAAACTTTAGGGAATGATTGTAGACATGATAATAAATATGTTACAATGACTGGTTTCCAAAAAGAACATCCCAAATAAAAAATATCATCATTTTACAAAATAGGCCAAAACATGAAAATGTAAACATGTGAATTTTAACATTTTGGCTAAACAATGTCTTGAAACATTACAAAATGATTTTATAAACTTGAAGAAAGATGTAAACTATTGTTATGAAGTCTATAAACAATGAATGTAGTATTTTATCAAAATACAATAGAAAATGAAACATATGAGTATGTATATGAAAATATATTTGTTTCATATCAAAGTAGTTAAACCAAATCATAATAATAAATATGAAATATATAATTTCATATTTATAAACATGAAAACCCAAAACCATACATGTATATATATATAATTATATATATACATAGAAATCAAATACGTGTGTGTATATGATATTGAGCTTAAGGTACTTAACACACATAATATAAAACCTAAACTAAGTTACCCAAGCTAGATCTTGATCTTCAATAAGCTTGACTTGGTACATTATATGGATGAAGCTTAAACTTGATCTTTAACTTTGAATTGCGTAGCTTTACACCACAATTCCGCCAACCTCCATTGGATATGATCGTTGAAGCTCTATTCCATTCATCCTCCAACATATTGTTTACCTATAATTAATACGAAAACACAAACACTAGACAAACAACATTAGATGTAAATTGTTTATTAAATCACCATTAAAACAAGAAGGCCAACACATATAAGTATGAAATAAGAAATGTATTTTCAATTGTATTCAATTGTTTCATATTAAAACTTGAAAACTCAAAACCATGTATGTATATATATAACTAAATATATATACATAGAAACCAAAACTAAAATGTGTGTGTATATATGATTGAGCTTAAGGTACTAACACACATAATATAAAATCTAAACTAAATTTACCCAAGCTTGATCTTGATCTTCAATAGCTTGACTTGGTAATCTAGCGGATGAAGCTTGAACTTGGATTTTGAACTTGAATTGCATTACTTCAACCATTATATCCGCCAACCTCCATTTGATATGACCGTGAATGCGTGATTCCATCCATCCTCCAACATATTGTTTGTCTATAATAAATAAGAAAACACGAATACTATACAAACAACATTAGTGGTAAATTGTTTGTTAAACATCATCAAAACAAAGAGGCCAAAACTAAAAGCGTACTTGTTTCTACCTTATCATTTTTTGCAAAACATTTCTCAATTTCTGTAAGAAAATCTTTAGCATTAGTAAGTCCTTCGGATTCTATGCCCCTAATGGCTTCTGGAACGTCGTGTTTAATGATCATAAGACTCATGTGATTTGAACGCTCCTATTTCTCATACTCCTTGACATCAAGAGTGTTATCCACATTGAGAGGTTGTGGTTGTTTAGTTTTTAATGTAAGGTCTAGATCCATACAGCTAAGAACAATTAATATGTTCTCTTTCCAAACCTTGATATTTGTCCCATTGAGCTTGAAAATTGAGTTGATGTTAGCAGAAATTATTATAGCAGATGCATTAGCTGAAATAAACAAAAGATACTCACATTATTAACTGTAATTAGTAGTTAATAAAATTCAAATAATGACAAATCCCATCTGTAAGATATCTGGCACAACATTAATATCAAGTCTTTGGACGGCAATATTAATTTGTAAGCGATATCTTGTTACAATGATCAAACAATGAC
Organism: Asparagus officinalis; assembly: GCF_001876935.1. Taxonomy (NCBI): domain Eukaryota; kingdom Viridiplantae; phylum Streptophyta; class Magnoliopsida; order Asparagales; family Asparagaceae; genus Asparagus; species Asparagus officinalis. The sequence goes on along the minus strand of NC_033795.1, from coordinate 73,797,176 downwards.
AATAACTCATGTCAAATGATGAAACTATATTTGGATCGATTCATTATTCACATGTAAATCTTATAATTATCACACGTTTATTATCACAGATGTGTATGCAATCTAAATAAATATTAACCTTCCTTTGGGCCGATTAAATATTTACACAAAAACATATACACAACCATCTAACATCCCTCATGAACAATCTAAACAAGAGAGGTTACTTTGGCAACATCTTGTTTCAATTAATCATTTGGAATAAGAGACAAACTTAATACCTTAGTGTCATATTATTTGACTTAAATAATTGATTAACTATAAAATTCTAAAATTTTACTTGAGCAAAATAGATTTCTCTATTTTAATTAAGCATAGAAAGACCCTTTGATTAATAAAGGCCTGAAACTATAAGAATTATTTGATAAATTCCAAATAATTTACATTTTAATCACATGCCCAATCCATTTGAGGGCCCAAACTGAATTGCAAACCCACAACTAAAAGACCTTAAGTAGGCTATGGCCTTAAAAAGAAATGTATTCTTCTCAACTACATCAGAAACCCACTTGTAAACCCCAATTGTGCCGACGAAGCTTGTTTCCAAAGCTCGTCCGCACCAATTCGAGGCTAGCTGGCAGTGAACACGAAGTTCGCCTAAGTTCTCCCAAAACAAAAAATCGCCTGAGCTAGGGCTCTTCGAGCTCACCACCAACAGATCGAGCCTCACCTACAGCAAATCGAAACTCCCCTGAGGCTCGAGTGTCCAGCTCGCATTCGAAAGAACTGAAGCTCCCTGTAGCGAAACATGAAGCTCGCTCGACTTCGAAATGAAGTTCACTTGACTTTGAACACGAGATTCGGCTGTATTGAGTACAAGTCTCACTTGAATCGTGTGAGTGGGGAGTGGGGACCATGCCCACGTGAGCCTTGTTGTCTTTCAGATGCACGTCCGCGGTTTTGTTTCCGCGTGAACAAAGGAGAAGCCGTGCGAACAGGCCCACCCGATAAACAAGCATATAAAAACCCGTCTCTAGGGTTTTGGGAATTGTGCAAGTGTAGGGTTTGTTTTGTCGGCTTGGGATTTCTTCGGCTGCAGGAGGTTTAATATTTGGCGGCTGAACAGGGCGCTGTGCAGCAGGAGAAGGTTGTATTGGCGGCTGCAGCAGGAGTTTGTTTTGGTGGCTGCGAATTTTGAGAGAGCTTTGTGAGGGATTTGAGAGTTTGTGTGAGGGTTTTATTTGTGAGATTCTTGTGTAAACCCTATTTGTATCCTCTCCCTCTATTAGTAGATCTCCCCCCTCCTTGCCCCGTGGACGTAGGCAATTTGCCGAACCACGTAAAAATTGGTTGTACTGCTTTTGTGTGATTTGTAATAGCTTTTAGGGTCCCTCGACGCGCAGTCCTAGAGCTGACGAGAGGAAGAGCTAATATCCTACTTTGATAGGATATAGGCTTCAGATTCTTGTTCCCTTTGAGAAACAAGAATTCTTATTGCGACCTGACTCTCTTGTTGTGCTGCCGAAGTGCTGCCGAAATTTTCGCTGCGCGCAACAAATCGAGCACGAGGCTCGCCTGAGAACGAACACGAGGTTCGTTTGAATCGAGCACAAGGCTCGTCTGAGAAAGAACACGAGGTTCGTTTTTAATCGAGCATGAGGCTCACCTGAGAATGAACACGAGGTTCGTTTGAAGCAAACCGAAGTTCGCTAAAGGTTTCAAGCTCGAAGCTCGACTGAATTGAGTACGAAGCTCGCCTGAAATCGAGGTAACCTCCTCCTTTTTCCCTAATTCCTGCACACGTTAGGGTTTGTTCTTGATGGCCGCCGTCACCACTTTTGCTCCCACACCCTAGGGTTGAAACCCTAGGGTTTCCTGATGATGCCACCGTCGTCTCCAATTGACAGCGAGTCTGATAACAGAACATCACCGGCGAGGAGCGTGGCGCTTGATGAAAAACTAAAAAATCTATTTTTTGCTTTCAATTTTAATTCATAACCAGATCCAACAACAAGATCCAAGACTTGTCGATCCAGAAAAAACATTCGAAAGAAAACACAAACCAAAACTTGAACTTTTACTGTTCATCCGTAAACAGTTCTCAATAATCTACAGATTAAGATCAAAACCCCAATTTTAAATTATAAACCCCTAAGAAATAAGCACGGTGGCTCTAATACCACTTGTTGAACTTAAACATGATTAATTCATAGAGATTAAAACAAATAGAACAAGAGCGGAAGCTATACCTGAATCATTACTTGGATCCGAATTAGGGTTTTGATGATCTTCTAATCTTAGAATTTCTCCTTTAGTATCTCTTTAGATGGGGATTAGAGATAGAGTGTGTTAACCCTAGATTAGGAACCATAACCCCATATATATAGGTGTTGTACATTTATAATTTGGCCCATCATTAAATTATAAATACAACCTGGTATCTGTAGATTTAGCCCATAATTTATTTAAATACCCATTAACCCAAATAGATTGATCACTTTAAGCGGGTTATCCTTAAGGATAACAATACACACTGATAAACATGTGTGTCCACAAATTATATTTAATTAGATTTAAATCCAACAAACTATATATTTTTTGCAAGTGTTTTGGATGATACATAATGTACTAATGTGTCGTTTGACCTCCCATGGACTTTGGGTGGGGAAAAAACATTTGGATCAAATTAATGGGATCAATGTGTACAGCTAGAGTATGTGAAAAGATGTGTTTTAATAAATTGTAAATGACCAGTTAAAGACTCTAAATATAAGACTCCATAGGCTCAGATAAGACCACTTATATTTAGATTACTTTTATTTCATGATTCCTAATTCTAATGTAATTTAATAGCATGATGAGCATATGTCTTTTTTTATATAGTTTACAAGTCCACAACATTCTATGTAGTTGTGAGTTAGAAAGGTAAAATAATATCCATTTACACACTTACCCATTTTGTGGTTGAGTTATTGAATTCTTTTTCTAAAGATGAGGAAATCTATGGAATAATCAAATATGTGGTTGTTGATACGTCTTTTCCTTTAGGCTAATTTTTTTATTCATGGTCACCATCAGGCATCAGAAGCTCTTATTAACCTGTAAAAGATAAGACTTGGTGAGATTGCATATCGTTTATGTCTTATATTCGAGACTGCATATTTTTTAATGTCATATTTAAGAAAAGCTTTCTTCAATGCATCACAAACGAAACAAAAGAATAATAGGCACGTCATTAGAAAGAAAAAGATGTAGTAGTTGATCCAAATCTAGAATGGGAAGATGCAGAAGAAACAAATAGTACTAAATGTGAATGAGATACTATATGCGGTCTATTTAAAATATTTAAAATGTAAAATGATTAGAAATCATCATATTCTCTTCACTATTTTAAATATTTTATTTAAATTTTAATTTATTCTAATCCTAATTATATCTTATATTAATCCCGCATGAACTAGCTATATCTCAACATTTAAATAAATAAGATTAATAAAATACACAAAACACTGCATTGAATATTTTATTTAAATTTTATTCTATCCTAATACTTATTATATTCTATACTAATCCCAAATGAACTACTTAATTATAGCTCAATAATTTAAAATAATAAGATTAAGAAAGCATACGAAGCTAACATATTATCATACATAAAGTATTACAAAAAACCTAAAAAGTTTCAAAATTTACATAAAATACCTCAAAAGTTTAAAATTACACAAAACAACTGACTTTTTAAAACTTAAAACAACGAACATAAAAGCTAAAAATTAACAATAGCCTTTGAAGAATTTAAAATTTGCAATTAACACCCTTAACATTTACAAAAAATTGTAGAAACAATCTCAAAAGTTCAAATTATATAAAGCACCCTAGAATTCTGAAATTTCAAAACTTAGAAATAACTTAGATGAATTTAAGGGATTACTATCAGGCACTTGAAATTTTAAAATTTGTAAAAGAATAACCTCAAAGTTACAAAAATTTTAAAAACTCCCTTAAAAGTTAAAAATTGCCAAATCCCTAAATTTTAAAAAGTTATAACCAGTAAACATCAAATCTGAAAAATATTAGCAAACTGTTGAAAATTAGAATTTTAAATAAAACAACCCAAAGTTTTAATAATTACAAAAAACACCCTCACGATTTCAAAGTTGTAGGAAATATCCTTACATTTAAAAACTTGCAATCAACACATGAAACATGAAAATTATAAGGACCCAACATAAAATTTAATTTTTTTTAAAAAAACTATTTAAAGTTTCAAAATTGCAAAACACACGCTAAAAAGCTCAAAATCACAAAAAATGCTAAAAAATTTTAAACATAGCAAAGAAAATAGTTATTATTTGATACTCTTTCATTAAATATATAAATTTAACTTCCAATTTAAATTTTGTCATTTCTGTTGCGCGCAGCGGAAATTTTGGCAGCACCTCAGCACAACAATAGAATTTCGGCAGCACCTCAGCACAACAATAGAGTTAGGTCGCAATAAGAATTCTTGTTTCTCAAAGGGAACAAGAATCTGAAACCTAATATCTCATCAAAGTGAGATATTAGCTCTTCCTCTCGTCAGCTCTAGGACTGCCCGTCGAGGGAACCTAAAAGCTATTACAGATCACACAAATAGTAGTACAACTAATTTTACGTGGTTCGGCAAATTGCCTATGTCCACGGGGCAAGGAGGGGGAGATCTACTATTAGAGAGAGAGAGAAGACAACTAAGGTTTACAATCACTCAATCTAAACCCTCAAACAAACTCTTAAATCCCTCATACAAATAAACTCTCACAAAAAAGATGCACAAAACCCTAAAAAAAAGCATCTGCCTTTTCTTTTGCACAGCCACACGAAGAGAGCCGGCAACCAATTCCTTGCACAGTGCGGACAGCCGAATTTTTTTCTCAGAAAAACCTCCTCGCGCAACCCTAGGCAAATATTTTCCATGTGCATTTATAGCCACAAGTAGTGATCTCCGGTGGGCCTTGGGTCCCGCGTCAAACTTCATGCGTGAAACAATTCACGCGGCTTCATTCATGTGAAACAATTCACGCAGCTGGGCCCCACACTCACAATTATCCACTTCGGTGAAGTTTTCCCAAAACTGAGCTGACACCAAAGCAACGAAAAGTCCCACTTGTTGTGTCCAGTACGAACTCAATCTACAACAAGTCAAGAACCCAAACGAGAGTCCAAACACAATCTCACCCCCATCAACTAATCCAAAACCGGCTGCATCTGAAAGAATGCCTACGTATCCTCTTGTCCAAGGAATCAAGCCGAACGTAGTTCACCCAAATGGCCATCAACGGCCTCAACAATCACAGATGTGCAACAAGTTTCGACAATGAACAAACTTGTTGCTCGGAACCACCTTAGTGAGCATATCCGCCGGATTATCCTTCGTGTGGACTTTCACAATTTTCACATCGCCATCTTTAAGAACATCCCGAACAAAGTGATAGCGAACATCAATGTGCTTCGTCCGCACATGAAAAACCTGATTCTTCGCCAAATAGATAGCAATCATGCTATCATAATGAATAGTGACGGACCTCTGTGATATACCAAGTTCCTCCAAAAGTCCTCGAAGCCAAATAGCCTTCTTCATAGCTTCTGTAACTGCCATATACTCTGCCTCCATCACAGACAAAGCCACCGTCGATTGTAAGGTACATCTCCAACACACCGGCGCACGGGTCAAAGTAAACACATACCCCGTAGTAGACCGGCGTTTCTCCAAATCCCCGGCATAATCTGAATCAACATAGCCAATGCATAGCTGCCCACCTGTAGTGTCCCGCTCATAAACTAAACCAACATTGAGCGTACCTCTAATGTACCTCAAAATCCATTTCATGGCGTCCCAATGACCCACTCCTGGATCATGCATGTATCTCGAAACCATGCTTACCGCCTGTGACAAATCAGGCCTCGTACATACCATCGCGTACATCAAGCTCCCAACTGCGCTCGCATATGGAGTCTTCGACATCAACTCTCTATCCTCAACTGACTTCGGTAAAAGACCAGCTGAAAGCTTCAAATGGGCTCCCAAAGGTACACTAACTGGCTTCGTATCCATGCTAACATGAAATCGCTGTAGAACCTTCTTCAAATAAGCCACCTGTGTCAAACAAATTCTGCCATTCTTCTTGTCTCTGCCGATCTCCATCCCTAGAATGCACTTCGCTTCACCCAAGTCTTTCATCTCAAACTCATTTGAAAGCTGAACTTTCAACTCATCTATAGCCAGCCTGGAAGTAGAGGCAACCAACATGTCATCGACATAAAGCAATAAATAGATGTACGCACCTTCTTTTAACTTGTGAAAATGTACGCAAGGATCAAACTGGCTCCGAGTGTATGAATGACCAATCATAAAACCATCGAATCGCCTATACCATTGTCGAGGAGACTGCTTCAAACCGTATAGCGATTTCTTCAACCTGCAAACCAACTTATCTTTCCTTGTAGCTCGGAATCCCAATGGCTGAGTCATATATATTTCTTCATTAAGATCACCATGAAGAAATATCGTTTTCACATCCAACTGATTTAATTCCAAACTATATTGTGCCACCAAAGCTAGCAAAATCCGAATCGAATAGTGCTTTACCACCGGAGAGAAAACCTCATTATAATCAATACCTTCCTCCTGTGCATAGCCCTTCGCAACTAACCTAGCCTTGAACCTCAATGGAGTGCCCTCAATGCCCTCCTTCTTTGTGTATACCCACTTGCAACCAATTACCTTCCGCCCCTTTGGAAGCTCAAAAGGCTCCCATGTATCGTTCTTATGAAGAGATTCCATCTCCTCCTGCATAGCCACCTGCCACGAATCAGCCTCCGAACTATGCTCGGCCTCTCTGAATGTAGTAGGCACTAACTCATCGATACTCTCCACCGGAAGTGCATACGCAACTGTGTCGGTATACCGTGCTGGCATCTGTATGTTTCTCCTCTGTCTCCGAACCGCAATAGAATCCTGAACCTGAGCCGTCGGTCCCAGATCCTACATATCAGTACCCGTATCCTCCGTGTCACCGTCGTGCTCGTCTGGCGTCACCTCAGTCGGCACTCTAATAAATACTGTACCATCTGGATAATGTAGAGCTGCATCGATCTCCACCACCTGCGATATCTCCTCCGTTGGGTCGCTCTCCACCTAATGAGAGCTGGGAAGCTACAAGATAGAAGCCTCATCAAATATGACATCCCTACTCAGCACAATCTTCTTATCCACTAGATCCCAAAGCTTGTATCCCTTAACACCACGCTTGAATCCTACAAATATGGCCTTCCTAGCTCGATGTTCTAATTTATCAGTTTTAACATGATAATATGCAGGGCACCCAAATACCTTGAGCTGGTCATAATCATGGGTTGGCTTTCCCGACCACATCTCCATAGGGGTCTTCCCCTCAATCGTAGATGAAGGCAGTCTATTAATGAGGTGGCTCGCATATGTAAGTGCCTCAGCCCAAAAGATCTTCTCCAAACCACTCTACGACAATAAGCATCAGATCTTCTCCAGTAAAGACCGATTCAACCTCTCTGCCACCACATTTTGCTGCGTTGTATGACTAACTGTGAAGTGTCTCTCTATGCCCTCGTCTCGACATAGCTGCTGAAAGGGGTCAGAAGTATACTCACCATCGTTGTCGGATCGCAACGTCTTGATCTTTCTCCCAGTCTGCAGTTCCAATCTCTTTTTCCACTCCACAAACAAATCTAGGACTTCACTCTTCTTCATCATGGTGTACACCCAACAATGCCTAGAATAGTCATCTACAAAAGTGACGAACCAATGTCGACCACCAAGTGATGCAGTCTTGGTGGGACCCCAAACGTCTGTGTGCACGTAGTCCAGGATGCCCCTCGTCTGATGAATGGCAGTCCCGAACTTTATCTTCGTCTTCTTGCCAAGAACACAATGCTCACAGAACTCAATCTTCCCACTCTTGGCTCCCTTTAATATCCTCTGCTTGCACAATACCTACAATGACTTTTCACCTGTGTGCCCTAACCTATAGTGCTAAAGTTTGCTCATGTCCGATTCTGAAATAGCCGAAGCAACCTGGCCAATCTCAGTGCTTCCTTTAGACAATACAAATTTCGATTGCGGACTCCCTTCATCACCACTAATGATCCCTTAGTAACCTTCGCTACAGCGTTTGCGAAAGTCACCTTGAATCCCTTCGCTTCCAAAGCTCCAACTAAGATAAGATTTTTCTTCAGTTGAGGAACAAATCTCACCTCCTTCAACTCACGGACTACTCCATTATACATCCTAATCCGCACGGTACCTATCCCACAAACACCACAGGATTGATCATTTCCCATGACAACAACACCCCCGTCAACTTTCTCAAAAGATGCAAACCAGTCTCGCCTAGGGGTCACATGATAAGTAGCGCCGGAATCAAACATCCAATCTGATGCATCCACATGGTTCACCTCCGGAGTAATCAGTAGAGAAAAGCACCAATCATCGGAATCATCGCCTTTCGCAATGTTCACCTCATTGGCCTTCGAGCCATTTTTCTTGCCATTCTCCTTCTCCTTGAGCTTCGGGCAATCTCTCTTCCAATGTCCCTGCTCCTTGCAGAATGCACATTGGTTCTTTGCTAATTGGTGGCGGCTTCTTGACTTTGACCTCCCTCTATTACCACCTTTCGGATATGGGCTTCTACCTCTCGTCGACAAGGCCTCGCCTGAAGTGCTAGTACGGGAAGTATCCTTGTCCTTCCTCCTCAAATCATAATTGGTCAAGGCGTTAGTCACTTCACTATAGCTGATAGAAGATCTCCCGTTCAACAAAGTGAGCATGAAGGTATCATACTCCTCATCCGGTAAGGAGCCCAACAAAATAATCGTCTTGTACTCATCTGATATCATCTCATCAACATTCGCCAAGTCCGACAATAACTTAGTGTAGTTGTTCACATGATCCGCTAGCGATGTGCCTCTGGACATCTGAAATCTGAAGAGTCTTCGCAGCAAGTGCAACATGTTATCAACACTCTTTGTGAGATACTTATTGTTGAGAATTTCCCACATCTTCATTACAGACGTCACCCCAATCACATCATATTTCAATTCCTGTTCCAAACAGGATCTGATCACCCCACATGTGTTCCTATTCATCTTCTCCCATATCGCCTCATCATATTTAGGTGGCCTCTCGTGGACCATGATGGTCTCTTCCAAATTCTGAGCATTGAGCGCATCCTGTACGTCGCTCATCCACAAACCAAAGTTGATTTTGCCGTCATATTTCACCACACTAATCTTAGTGTTCTAAAAACCAACTTGTATTGTACTCGCCATCGATTTGCTGCTTTCACCTTCTTCTCCCATTGTAAACTAACTCCAAATTGTAGAGAAAGAACAAATTTGATAAAAATTAGGAACCATCCAACTGAACCCTAGATCGGATTCCAAATAGATCTCCTATCCACACGAGGAAAGCGAAATCTCCAACGGCAACTACTAATGCTATCTCCACCGAAGCCTAGAACTCCAAGAACCAAACTTCACACAAAATCTTCTTCCACCAAACTCTAAAAAATCTAGATCTGAAATCTGGGCTCTGATACCACTTGTTGCGCGTAGCGGAAATTTCGACAGCACCTCGGCATAACAATAGAGTTAGGTCGCAATAAGAATTCTTGTTTCTCAAAGGGAATAAGAATCTGAAGCCTAATATCTTATCAAAGTGGGATATTAGCTCTTCTTCTCGTCAGCTCTAGGACTGCGCGTTGAGGGAACCTAAAAGCTAATACAAATCACACAAATAGCAGTACAACCAATTTTACGTGGTTCGGCAAATTGCCTATGTCCACGGGGCAAGGAGGGGGAGATCTACTATTAGAGAGAGAGAAGACAACTAGGGTTTACAATCACTCAATCTAAACCCTCAAACAAACTCTCTCTACTATTAGAGAGAGAGAAGACAACTAGGGTTTACAATCACTCAATCTAAACCCTCAAACAAACTCTTAAATCCCTCATATAAATAAACTCTCACAAAAAAGATGCACAAAACCCTAAAAAAGCCTCTGCCTTTTCTTTTGCACAGCCACACGAAGAGAGCCGGCAACCAATTCCTTACACAGTGCGGACAGCCGAATTTTTTTCTCAGAAAAACCTCCTCGCGCAACCCTAGGCAGATATTTTCCGTGTGCATTTATAGCCACAAGTAATGATCTCGGGTGGGCCTTAGGTCCCGCGTCAAACTTCATGCGTGAAACAATTCACACGGCTTCGTTCACGTGAAACAATTCACGCGGCTGGGCCCCACACTCACAATTTCTTTTCAGCATCTAAAAGTAGTCTATGTTGATGTTGGTAAAAAATAGAAATAACAATAGATTAAAAATATATAGTTAAGGAATAAAATTTGAATACTATATATGGAATTTCATATAATTTTACTAATAACATTAATTGATAGAAGACTAAATTACAAAAACTGATAAAAGACTACAATATAATAGATTAACACTAATTGATTATGATGTATAAACATTGATCTTTGATGTTAATAGTATTTATAGGGTAAAAATATAAGAAGTTATGTATGGAAAAACTATCAGAAAGTTCAAAGGTATTCTTTAAAAGAATCAAGTTGTTTTCATTTTAAAACGGAGAAGTGAAGGAATAAACCCAAAATTCAGAAACGTTTCTGAATTGCTTAATTTGACATTGACAAATGGCACATTTATCAAAAAAGCACTGATTGAGTTCTCCTTAAAGAATATATTAAACAACTTTGTCTCAATCATATAAAAGAGACAAGAGAAATTAGTAAGTATTTATAATTTTTCATAATTTAGTCTTTAAATAATAAAATAATCATAAACTTAAGATAAAATTACAATGCAATAGAAACTAAAATAAAGTCATTGATCAACTATGTTGAAAGATATAACAAGCCAGATAATAGGAGGGAAATCACTAGAATGGACAAAATACACATGATATTTATTTACAATAACATAAGTAAAAAATTAAAATAAACCTTTTTCTTTTCCTATACAGCGGCATGACTCTGCATGCAATTTTATTTAGAGATATGACAACCAATGAAGGATCAATTCTTGAAGACAAAATTAAAGATAAGTAAGTAATAACACTATCAAATTTTGAGATGTTTAAATATGAACGTAACATATTTTATTACTATAATTCAAAGGCTATTAAACATAAAATTCACCTTATGTATTTCTCAAATTTGCAAGGGAGATATGTATGTCATCGTGAATTGTATCAACTATTAGGGATTTTATGGAGATTAATCTGCGGAATTAAACACTAAACGAATAATGACACCAATGAAAATACCACGAGCAAGCAAACACCAAGATTTAATATGGTTTAGAAAATCGTGCCTACATCCACGAGGCAATCCAGAGAGAAATATTTTACTATAAATTAAGAGTACAACCCCTCCAAGTTACACCTAGGGCACCAAAACCTTAAAATTCGTCTCACCAAAAATCTCCAATATTCATGGAAAAACTAACACCATACCCTTGATGACATCATCGTTCTAAAGACAACAGCTTTTGAATTATTATAATCGGACAACCGAGCTATCCGGAATCTCACTTTTTCTCTCTCTCCCCTCTTTTCTTTTCTCGGGTTACTGTTGACGGTTACTGTAGTGCC
>NC_033795.1:73773503-73785499 GCF_001876935.1 Asparagus officinalis | reverse complement strand
TCTCATAAAATAGAATTCTCCAAATCTATTCCTATTATAAATAGCTCATCTAAATCCTCTTCTAAATAGAATTTTAATTCATGTGAACCTCATGTGTGCCTTATCTTAGGCTAAACCCACAACAATCTCCCCCTCCAGCTGTTTGTGGAAAATTTGTAGTAAAAGAAATGAAAGGAAAATTGATTTATATTCTCTCAAAATCAATTACAATTTGGATTACGATTACAAAAGAGAAGAGAATGAATTTGATTCTCCCCTTTGTTTAATTCTGGGTTCTTCACGGTGGCGATGGAGTGCCTCCTTCGATTGCTTGCGTCGAACTTGCTCTCCGTTGACGATCCGAACGTCTTGATTCACTAGAACGTGGTATTCTCCTCACGATTTGATGTTGTGGAGGACTTGCAAAGCAAGTTTGAAACTCTGGATAAGTTGATAACTCAGATCGAGTTTAGAAACTCAGAACGAGTTTAAACTCTGTAACAGAGTTGATTAAAACCAAAAATCGGTTAATAAGCCAGGGATGAAAGCTCCAAGGAATGCTCCAGAGATTGAGCAAAGACCCCCTTTTCTGATCTCTAGATCCGAGAAATCCCCAAGATCCGAAGATGATCTGCTCAAGAGGTTGCCGATCTCTCCTTTTGCGATCTGTTTTTAATGTAAAAAGCTCATCCCTTAACTCAATTGATTTTCTGGTATTTATAGGGGATTAAGGGTGGTAACTACCCCCTTAATCTGCTCCTAAGTGGGGGCGGAAATCCCTCAAATCATGGGGGGAAACGGCTATTGGAACTGTTCGGTTCGTGTTTGAACGAGTCAAACGCCGAAAATGGCATTCTGGGCCCGAACTCTGCGTTTTAGACTAAAAACGTAGAGTTGGGCCTATGTTGAGTGGCTGAACGCACAGGCCGCGATGCGTTGTAAATGTGAAACGCAGAGTTAGGACGCAGAGATGAACTCTGCGTTTTGGACCTGAGTCGCAGAGTTGGGTTCTGCATGGACTCTGCGCTTTGAGTCCACGAACTCTGCGTTTTGACTCTGGAATGTAGCCATGGCCTCTGCGTTTTGAGTTTGGAACGTAGCCACGACCTCTGCGTTTTGAGTTTGGAACGCAGCCACGACCTCTGCGTTTAGATTCTGGAACGCAGCCACGACCTCTGCGTTTTGAGTTTGGAACGCGGGCATGACCTCTGCGTTTTGAATCTCGGATGCAGAGGTGAGCCTTAGGTGGGCTCGGTGAACTTCAGGCTAAGTCCAATGTTCAGATGAAGTCCAGTCTTGCAGACGGACTTCAGAACATAACTTGCTGCGAAGAACGGGTCATAACTTTCAAACCGTAAGTCGGAATTGGACGAATTATATATGAAAATCGGCTATCTCGATGAGACGAAGCCGACCAAACCAAACCCATTAGGTTAGGTTTGCTCCGTCGGTTTTGCCAAATTCCTTACGGTTTGAGAGATATCTGTGTTTTAATATGAAGAGACCGTCAATTTGTAGTCTCTTTTGCTAGAGCGTTGCAAAGATCGTCACCTTGTAACCTTCGTCTTGGCTCCTTGAAAATATGAGAGTCGTCAGATTATAACTCCCAATGTTGATTATGAAGGCTGCTGAATTAGAGCTTTCATTTGTTGTTGTGAAGGTCGTCAGATTATAACCTTCTACGTGAAAGTCTTCAAATTGTAGCCTTCTGGAAGTCGTCGAATTGTAACTTCCATCATCAGTGTTTGATGGGGATAAGCTATCTGTTGTGATTTTTAGATAGCCTACACCAGCCCAACGAGGGGGTATGCCAATCTGTAACTCCTCTACGGGAGTTCATGCCAGCCAATCGCCAACATAACTCGGTCTTCTCTTTGGAAACGATTTTCATTAAAAATCTGCTGGATTTTTATCTATGTGAATCTTCTGTAGCTTCAGCTCCTCTTTCTCAATGTCTTCTCTAAGCCAATGATATCTTACATCAATGTATTTCGTCCTGAAGTGGAACGTAGAATTATTGCTCAAATCAAGATCACTTTGACTATCAATGAAGATTTGATAATTATCTTGCTGCAAGCTTAACTCCTGTAGAAATCTTCTCAATCAAATCATCTCCTTACCAGCTTCTGCAGCTGCAATATATTCCGCCTCTGTTATAGATAAAACAACACACTTCTGCAACTTGGACTGCCAAGATACTGCTCTCCTCAAAAGTTAACAACCAACCTGAGGTAGACTTCTTGTGATCGAGATTACCTGTCATATCCGCATATACAAAACCATATAATACTATCTTCAAACCTCTAAAACTCAAACACAATCTGGAACTGCCTTTCAAATATTTTAAGATTCACTTTACACCTTTCCAATGAACTTCCCATGTATTAAAAAGAAACCTGCTCACAACGCCAACTGTATGAGCTATATCTGGCCAAGTGCAAACCATGACATACATCAAACTCCCTATAGCTAAAGAGTAAGGAATATTCTCCATCTCACTCTTTACCTCATCTGTAGTCGGGCAAAACTTTTTGCTAAGCTTCAAATAACCTGTAAGAGGAGTACTAACTGACTTGGTATCTTTTATGTTGAATCTATCAAGTAGCCGTTCAACATATTTCTCCTGTGATAACCACAACTTTCTAGCTTTCCTCATACGAGCAATATCCATACCATGAATCTGTTGTGCCGAGCCCGAATCCTTCATGCAAAAGATATAAATAACTCATTCTTCAGCCCACCGATTATCTGACTATCCTGACCAACAATCAACATGTCGTCCACATAAAGCAAAAGGATATAAATCTAGAATCTGAAAATCTCCTAAAATATACACACGAATCTACAAGTATCCTCTGGTAGCCATGACTCAACATGAAAGAATCAAATTTTTTGTACCACTGCCTGGTGTAGGAGTCTAAAAATGCTTATAGGTTTTCGTATGCAGCTCGAGACGAAGGGGAGACGATAAACGTCATTATCCAAGTCGAGAATATTTATCCGAGTGGCCCGCGTACTCACCAGCCACCGCCAAGTGGCCCGTACGCTCATCAGTCACCGAAACGGTAAACCAAGCATCCCGTACGCTTACCGGCCACCTCCAATTGGCCCGTGTACTCATCAGCCAATTTTAATTGGCCCGTGTACTCACCGGCCACCGCCAAGTGGCCTATACACTCATCGGCCACCAAAACGGTGAACCAAGCATCCCATGTACTCACCAGCCACCTCCAATTAGCCCACGCACTCATCAGCCAGTTCCAAGTGGCCCGCATACTCACGTACTCACCAGCAACCGCCAAGTGGTCCGCACGCTCATCGGCCACCGGAACGGCGAACCAAGTGGCATGCCCGCCCGTCAGCCACCATCAAACGGTCCATGTGTTCACAAAACACACAAAGCGAATCGGTGAAGCGAACCAGTCAGCGAAATGACAAAATACGCGTAAATGACGTAACAAGTTAAAAAATCAAAAAATCACAATAGCCGCTGGCGACCAAGTCATACCAAATCGGACTCGGCCAGGGCCAGTGGCTCTCGGCCTAGGGCCGAGCCACCAAATGGTGTCTCGGCCAAGGCCGAGCCACCAGATGGTGACTCGCGCAGATTTTATCCAAAAACATGTTTTTTTGGTTTTTGATGAGTTTTCACGGGATTTCTTCTATTCCAGAGGTTCCTAACTGCCTAGATATTATCTCCAAACATGGTTACACAGTTATTAACTAAAGATAAGGCTGAATCCATTGTTCTTATCCGAAAATCCCCTAAACGAATCCTATAAATACAGGCCTAGGGGCTCATTTCACATGGCGGAAAAAATAATCAAGAGGGGGAGATGTTGCTGGTTTTGTGAGTGCATAGCCACGATTTTCAGAGAGTGTTAGCTAGATCTCGGCGATCTCCTGTGTATAAAGAGTGGATTTCGAGAGATCTGAGACTCTTACCCCTTTTCCTCCGGATCAAGCTTGGTCTTGATCTCGAGAAGAGTCATAATCTCGTTTGGTCGGGATTACCACTTTTGCGATTACTTTTTTCATGAAGTAGGAGTTTTGATTAACTTTTTCTGTTAACCGGATCTGATCAGTGGCGATCCATGGACTAATACGTCCCCGGCACAGGTGAAGATCCCACGCAAACAGAGACTAATAAATAGGATCTGTGTGTTGTTTGATAAAGTTATAATCTTTTACTTTTCATTGCGTAAGAAGATCTTATAAAAAGATTAAATTTTTTGTTTTTTAAACTTGTAATCGATAAACGATTGTAACAGGCTCTATGATAATGAAAAAGCCAACTTTTAAACCAAACACCTGGGTGCCTGCTTCAAACCATAGATGCTCTTCTTCAACCTGCAAACCATATGTTCTTTTCCATTCACTTCAAAACCCTCCCGCTGCTCCATGTAGATCTTCTCCTCTAAATCACCATGAAGGAATGCAATCTTTACATCAAGCTGCTCAATCTTAAGGTCTAAACTAGATGCTAACCCCAAGATAACTCTAATGAACATCATCTTCACAACCGGTGAAAAAATCTCATCAAAATCAATGCCCTTTTTTTTACCTAAGCCTTTCACAGCTAAACTAGCTTTGTATTTCTAATCTCTTTGTAGCCATCCTTTTTTAACTTGAACACCCACTTGTTCTTCAAAACTTTTCTGTCCTTCGGCAAATCCGTCAACTCATAAGTATCGTTCTTCTGAAGAGACTTCATATCTTCTTTCATAGCCTGGAACAATCTGTCTTTGTCTTTATGAGTATGTGCATCCTGAAAGTTTTCTGGTTTTCCCTCTTCTGTCAACAAATAATACTCTGAAAGAAGATATCTTGTGGATGGTCGATGCTCTCTAACTAATTTCCTAAGTTATGTCTCTGCAAACTCCTGTTGCTGATGATGCTCCCCCTACTGAGGAGACTCCTACCCGTGATCCTAATCACCATCTCCCTGCTCTAGAATCTGACTGTCATCATCAACATCATCATCATGTACATGCTCTATATCTATAGGATGCAACTGTACTGGAGACGAAATGGGTATCATATATGGAATCTCACTAGCAACACTCTCTAACTGCTCTGTTTTTCTGAGATCTACTATAGTCTGATCCTCCTAAAAAATCATATTTGTTCATCTAATAATTCATCTCTTTTCTCGATCTCATATCTTGTAGTTGAACTCATCTTCTCCATAACCAAGGAAGATGTAAGGAACCACTCTATCATCAAGCTTCTGTCTCTTCTCCTTCGGAATGTGTGCAAACGCCTTACAACCAAACACCTTCAGATGAGAATAGAAAATATATTTTCTGGACCAAACTCTCTCTGGAATATCAAAACTCAAATGAACTGAAGGAGACCTATTGATTATGTAGCATGCAGTGTGAACAGCTTCAGCCCAGAAGCTCTTAGGTAATTTCATCATCTTTAATATGCATCTGACTTTCTCCACAATGGTCCTGTTGTACCTCTTTATAACTCTATTATGTTGTGATGTGCCGGGCTCTATCCTCTAATGCTAAATATCATGTTTGGAGCAATAATCTCTAAACTCAATAAGAGTGTACTCTCCTCTATTATCGGTACGCAAACACTTTAACTTCTTTCCTGTTTGCCTCTTCATCATGGCATGAAACTGCTGGAAGACTAAAAATACCTAGTCCTTTATCCTCAATAAGAAGACCCACATCCTCCGTGATGCATCATCAATAAATATGACAAAATACTTATTTCCACCCAAGGATTCCACCTCAATAGGACCACAAACATTAGAATAAATCAAATATAGGATATTATCTTTTCTTTTAGAAGGCTTACTAAAAGAAACTCTATGTTATTTTCCAAACAAATAATAATCACAAGGGGTGAGTGATGAACCTTTGACAAAGAGAATGAGAGACTTCTTTGCCAATATCTGCTATCCCTTCTCACTCATGTGCCCGAGTCTCTTATGCCACAAGCTGAGAGTGTCACCGTCTTGAGCCACAGTCAAAGAATCATATGAAGCCTTTACTTGAGTCTTTATAAATTACAACATATACTTCCTCTAGCCACCAAGAGAGCCTTTGGTAATTTTACATTTTCCTCCACCAAATTGAATTTTATATCCTAATTCGGTCCAAAGTAAAACTCGAAATCAAGTTGAGGCGTAAATTGAGAACGTGCTACACATTCTTTAAGACCAATGTGTATCTGGTATCTGTCTGCAAGTGTATATCACCAAGTCCCACAATCTTCGAGTGGATGGTATTGCTCATCTTCACATTGCCAGAGTCACTTGCTTTATACGACGTGAAAATGTGTTTGGTGGAAAATTTGTAGTAAATATAAGGAAAGAAATTTGATTTGTATTCTCTTGATCTTAATTATAATTTGAATTTTGATTATAAAAGAGAGGAGAATGGATCTGAATTCTCCCCTTTGTTTAAGTCTGGGTTCTTCACGGTAGCGATGAGATGCCTCCCTCGAATGCTCGCGTCGAGTTTTCTTCTCATTGACGATCCGAACGTCTTGTTTTACTAGAACGGTATCTTCTCCTCACAATTTGACGTTGTGGAGGACTTGCGTGGCAAGTTTGAAACTTTGAACGAGTTGATAACTCAAAGCGAGTTTAAACTCTTATAAAAGAGTTGATTGATCTTAATCGTAATTGGTTAGACAAGCCAAGCACGAAGATAGTCATAAGAATCTGTTGTCGAGAAGATGATTCGAAGAAGCCGATCTCTAGATCTTCAAAATTCTCAAAGATCCAAAGATATCCCCCCTCCTCCGATCCGAACTAAGCTGATCTTTCATCTATTTATAGGCGATTAGGGGGTGTAACCGCCCCTAAAATCGCTCCTTTGTAGAGCTAATGGGATGTAACCACCCCTTAAATCACTCTTGAGTGGAGTTGTGATCCCCTTAGATCGTGGAAAACGATTTTGAAACCGTTCAGCTCGTGTTTGAACGAGTCAAATGCAAAATCCGCGTTCTGGCATGAATTATACGTCCAAACGCAGCATCTAGAAGCTGCATTTGCAGCAATTTGGAAGCTGCATTTGCACCAATTTGGAAGCTGTATTTGTAATAATTTGGAAGATGCATTGACAGCTTGTTAGAAGCTGTGTTGGCAGCTTGGAATCTGCATTTGCAGTAATTTGGAAGTTGTGTTTGACAGCGGATGGAAGCTGTGTTGGCAGCTTTCGGAGGCTGCGTTTGTGGCCGAACATGAGCTGCGTCTGTGGGCTTGAACTACGTCAGTGATGGCTAATAAGAAGCTACGTCCGCGGTTGAATTGGTGTTGCGTCTTGATGCTGAAACACGGGGAGGACTTTCGCGTCTTGGTTTGAGGATACCGTCAATTTGTAGTCTCTTTTTGTCAGAACATTGCAAAGATCATCGTTTTGTAATATTTGCTTCAGCTCTTTGATATGTGAGAGCCGTCAAGTTGTAACTCTCGCTGTTGATTGTGAAGACTATTGATCAGAGCTTTCATCGGTTATTATAAAGATCGTCATATTATAACATTCATCGATCTATGTGAAAGTCTTCAAATTATAGTCTTCTGGAAGCCGTTAAATTGTAACTTCCATCATCGGTGTTTGATGGGGATCAACTATCTGCAGTAATTTTTAGACAGCCTACAAAATATCTCTATTGGAAGTAGCATGACATGTAGCTCCTGTATCCACTATCCACTCGGAATTCTGACTTGTAACATGCATACAGTCTTCTTCCCTGCAAATGAGAATAATATCGGTCTCAGACAAAGTAGCTGTAGTATCACTGTCAGCTTTATTCTTCTCATCTTTCTTTTCATCTTTGTTCACAACTTGCTCTTTCTTCAATGCCCAACAATTCTTCTTGATATGACCTGACGTCCCACAATAAAAACAACCTTTCCCTTTATACTTTGATCTGCCATTGAATGTCCCACAATAAAAATAACTTGTGAGTTATTTGTGCTGGTAGACTTCCTATGAGTCTCCTCATTGAATAAACTACTAGTAATCATACTCATCGATAACACACCATCTGGAGCTGCGTTACTGACTGTCACAACCAGTGTCTCCCAACTATTTGGAAAAGAACCCAATAGCAATAAAGCATGTAGCTCATCATCGATAATCATTTTCATGGTAGCTGACTGATTAATCAAACTCTTGAACTCATTCAAGTGCCCTGCTATGTTGCTTCATTCTTAGATTTTTTTTTAAGTTTATCAACCGCCTCATAATAAATGCATTGTTTCTCGCGGTGTTCTGCTCATAGAAATCCTCAAGCTTCTTCCAAAGAGACTTCGCATTAGTCTCACCCGATACATGATGAAACACACTAACATTGATCCACATCCAAATATAATCGATCACCATCCTATATTTTTTCTCCCATTCTTCATCAGTCATCTTTTTTGGCTTAGCTTCATCTCCCTCAATAAGGTCATGTAAATTTTTACAATACAGAATATCTTCCATCTTGGACTTCCATACTTACCAATTAGAATCATCCAATTTTATTATTGTGCAAAAACTCTTTTTTTTCCATCCCAAAGCATGCCTCAAACCAGGGCTCTGATACCACTTGTTGGAGATTTTATGGAGATTAAATTGTGGAATTAAACACTAAACGAATAACGGCACCAATGAAAATACCATAAGTAAGGAAACACCAAGATTTAACATGGTTCGACAAATCGTGCCTATGTCCACGGGACAATCTAGAGAGAAATATTTCACTATGAATCAAGAGTACAACCCCACCAAGTTACTGTTTGGGGAGAAAATTATTTTCTTCATTGTATAACTCATTACAACTTTGATCGTTATAATAAGTTCAAAAAGATTGGTCTTTTTATAAGACCTTTACATAATGAAAATAAAAGGGTACAATTCTCGTCAAACAGCGCAAAGATCATTTATCGGTCTTCTGTTTGCATGGGATCTTTGCCTGTGCCGGGAACGTTAATATCCATGGACCATCGCGGATCAAATCCGGTTGACAGATTGATGATCAAAGCTCTTACTTCACGAAGAAAGTAATCGCTGCAGCGGTAATCTCGACCAAGCGAGATTACGGCTCTTCTCGAGATTTAAGACCAAGCTTAAATACGGAAAATAGGGGACGGGTCTCAGATCTTTCGAACTCCACTCTTTATGCGTAGGAAATCACGGAGATCTGCTAACCCTTGCTGTAAATTCGTGGCTCTACCCTCCAATTCGGCAGCGCTTCGCCCTCTTGATTCCCAAATCCCCAGAAATGAGCACCCGAGCTCATATTTATAGGCTTCAGATGCGGGTCTTTGGATAAGAACAAGGGATTCCTCCTTATCTTCGGTTAGTAACTGATTAACCATAGTATCAGATCAGTTGGGATGCTCAGGAACAAACAAATCCTAAGAAAAATGGTCAAAACCGAAACAGGATCAAATCTGGCCGATGCGTCACCCGGTGGCTCGACCGCTGAGCCACCATTTGATGACCTGGCTATAGGCCGAACCACTGGTTCGACCGAATCATTTCGATGTGACTCGGCCGCCAGCGACTTTTATTGGTTTTCCGGGTTTTGACTTGTTCTATCATTACGCATATTTCATCGTTTCGTTGACTTGTAGGCCGTTTTGGTGGCCGATGAGCGTGCGAGACACTTGGAACTGGCTGACAAGTGCACGTAACACTTGGAGCTAGCTGACAAGTACACGAACCACTTGGAAGTAGCCAGTGAGTGCACGGGCCAGTCGGTTCGCCGATTTGGTTGCCACGTGCGGGCCACTTGGTGGTGGCCGGTGAGCACGTGGGCCACTTGGTTTGCCGTTCTGCTTCATGCATTGGTCGGTGTCAGATAATTTGGATAACGACATTCGTCACCTTCTCTCCGTCTCGAGATGTGTGTAGATACATATAGGTATTTTTAGACTCCTACAGTTATACCTGAACTTAAGGAGTAAATCACAAAAAAATATACAGTGTTACCTCTAGGGTACCAAAGCTCTAAAATCCATCTCACCGAAAATCTTTAACACCCTCGGAGAAACTAACACCGTACCCTTGATGGCATCATCGTTCTGAAGATAACTGCTTTTAAATCACTGCAATCGAACAACCGAGCTATCCGAAATCTTACTTTCTCTCTCTCTATTTCTCTCTCTCCCCTCTTTTCTTTTCTAGGCTTACTATTCACGGATACTATAGCACCAAAATTAATCTTGGGGTTCTCATAAAATAGAATTCTCCAAACCTATTCTTATTATAAATAGATCATCCAAATCCTCTTCTAGATAGAATTTTAATCCATGTGAACCTCATGTGGGCATTATCTTGGGCTAGACCCACAATATTAATAATATATATCAACTCAAAGATACAACTTACTGAGAAAATAAGAGAATAGTAAGTAAACTAAGCAAACATCTATATAACACAAGAAGAAAAAATATTACATTTTAAAGTTAATATGCAATGCTCATTCAAAACAAGTTGGTAAGGCAAAAGTATCTCTGTTAAGGCTAAATTCAACACAAATTCAAAATTAATGATATATGCAATAATCATAGCATTTGAATGAGGTATCATCTTACAAGACCTAGTCTAAAATTCATACAATTAAACCTAAAAGTAGTTTACCAATATACAGACACATTGTTTGTGTCAAAAATCTTTTTCATTACTGAATCCATTACACGTTTATCGTCTTACTGATTTAATAAAAGAAAGTTAGTCTTTTTATAAGACTTTCTTACACAATGAAAACAAACAGGGGGATCTCTTAGAAACACACGCATAATCGTTTATCGATCGCTGCTTGCGTGGGATCTTCGCCTATGTCGGGGACGCTTTAGTCCATGGATAGCCAACAATCATATCTGGTTGATCAGAACGAAGGCTCGCTGTTCTTGTTTCATGAAAGAGCAAGAACAAAAGTAAATACCTCGACGACACGAGATAAATACTCTTCTCAGGATCAAATCGACGTTTGATCCCAAGGAAATGATTGAAGGATGCTGAAGGGACTGCAGATCTATCAAAATTTTCTTCTTTATGTTGAAGAATTCACCAAGAACTCGCCTTTAGATCTAAAATTCATGCTCCTCACTCTTCAAAACATCAGGGCTTCTCCGTTGCTCAGATCTCCTCAATCAACACATCGTCAATTGTCAATTACCCTTCACAAATGATAAAGGGGGGTATTTATAGGCTTCGGATGTCATGTTCATGGATAAGAGCGCATCTTCAGTTGATAACAACTCTCTCATGTTTAAGGATAGCCTTAAGATAGTTGGGGAGGCTCTAGAACCATCGAAACAGCTCGAAAACCATCGAAAACGCATCCCGGGAAGCTGACTGGTGCGAAACAGTTTGTACTATCTTTGGTATTTTGGCTTTATTTCTTTCGTCCGACCTCGGAATGAGGTGATTCTAGTTGCATTGGAAAGATGATGAAGAGACCAATGACTTTTGCCTTTTGGGATTTTTCGGATTCGAATTGCATCATGGTAGAAATTTTAGTTCTTCATACACGTGCATTCCTTTACTTCCCCTTTAGCATTAGATAATCCTTTTTGACTCGGACATCGATGTTCATTGCCTTCTCTTTGTCTCGAGCTATGTACGGGAACCTATAGGTAATTTTTGATGCCTACACACATTATTGCACCTATAATGCGAAGATAACTACAATTTACAATAGAATTGAGCTGTTGTTCTACGTTTGTAAAGACCGTAAATAAAAGGAGCATAGACATGTTAATAAGACTATCCAAATTATAAATATCATAGAATCACTGATGACGTAGTATGAAGATTAAGTAATATCTCTACTTCATGAAATAAACATATCAAAATTAAATATTAACATTATAATCTACGGCAAATTGATAATAAAAAATAAACCTATTTAGTTTTAAATTTTTATGAAAAATGACACGGGCAGAGCAAAGATAACATTATTTGATCCAACAAAAATTCTTATTGAATGCACAACAGAAAAATTCATTACAGAGAAAAAAAAAGGTAACTCCTAAATTTATTAAAGTAATAAATTAG
>NC_033795.1:73764957-73773493 GCF_001876935.1 Asparagus officinalis | reverse complement strand
ATTTCCAGACGTTTGTTTTGAACATCAAAAATACTTTCAACTTCATTGTAAAGTAAGATGAGAAGACAAAAGATGAACGATCCTCTAGTATAATGTCATAATTGATGTAGACTATGAAGATACTACTCTAAAATTGCCTAGAAAAAAGATAAAAATAAAGAAAGATTGATCTTGACTCAATAACAAAATAAAACAGAAGGACCGAAAGATCTTTTTTCTAAATATTATATGGAATGGTTTATTTTTTTAGTAAAATTAAGAATCTTTAGAAAGGATTTTCATAAACTCTATTTAGTACTTTTATATGCTTATATAGATGTTTTTATCATATAAAAGCATAATAGAGTTGACATTAATCTTTAGTTTATCTTTTTTTACGAAGTCTATCAATGATTGAAAACAAACTTCATATTCTCTTTAGTTTCGTTCTAGCCCACTTTTAATCAAATATGTTGGCTCATTGACTTTAATTATTCATCTTCCTTTTATAATGTTATTTTTAAGTATTTTTTACTTTTGCAATATAATATTTTCTCAAGTCAAACATGGTTTCATGTCGGTCCAAATAGCAAGAAAATTATCAAACATAAAAATTTAAACTCGATGTAGCCCAGTCAAGCTAACATCAAAGAAAATAAATAATCACAATGCTAAAGTTTAGAGATATGAATGAGCAAAAGCTATCAAAGTGGAACTGAGAAACAACTTTTAGTAAGAAAATAAATCAAAAATACTTGATCATGATATTTAACCACGTGCATTGCACGTGAATAAAGCCTAGTAATCATACTCTCTTTAAAAGTATGGGTTCGGGAAAATCTTTTGGCAGACAAAAAATACCCTTGAAATTCAAATTAATCCATTAAGTAAGAGTAAGTTGATAAATTGATAAATTCTTATTGGATATACATAGTATGAAGATAATGATACCATTAAGTAAGAGTAAGTTGATAAATTGATAAATTCTTATTGGATATACATAGTATGAAGATAATGATATAGTTTAAATTAAAATGTAAACCTAAATGAATTTATTAAATACCAAATTTACAAATGTATACAAGATGATTGGCGTATATGCAAAAAAACCAAACAAATTAGTGAGACAAATAATATCCGCTACAGAGGTCGAACCCCATAACATCGCAGACCTACAAATATAGATAATGTGGACGGAGTATTTGCAAAATCCACCAAACAAATTAAAGAGACAAAATCGTTTTGAAAATTACAAAAAGGAAAAATTAAAATAAACGACTGCGATATGAGGACACAACGTGGCGATCTCTCACCAACTAAAATTCAAAAAGTTCACGACATAATTAGTTTTAAAGTTTAATTATACTATTATTATTTAAATAGAACTCTATTTACAATCGTTATTCTCTCACATGCAATATCACATACCAATGTTTATATGCCAAGAAACTACAACAATTTTCGTAGCACTTTTATCTCTTTCTACATGTATTTGCCTTTGTTATTTTCTTCTTATTAGATTAGATTAGAATATTTTAAAGCAATTAATTATATTGTATATTTGATATTTTTTCATATCAAGAAATATCAACAATTTTTACAACACTTTCATCTATTTTCTTCTTATTAGATTAGATTATTTTAAAGCAATTACTTATATTATATGTTTTTTAGATCATAAAGTTTAATTATACTATTATTATTTAAATAGATACTGTTTGTATAAAAATCAAAGAGAATCTCACACATATCTTAAATCTCAATGCCAATTGTTATATTTACACATGGGTGTTGGTTAAAATAAATTTCATGTATGGGCTTAACTTATATAATCCTACTTTAACCGGATTAGATAATTTAATTTTTTTTAACACCCAAACTCTTCCACAAAACCAAAAGAGAGTAGCAATGCTATATATAAAATAAACAAATAAAATAATTTTAACATTTAACCACGCACGTGCGCAAGAACTAGTAATATAATATATAATAATAAACAAAAGGGGCAGTCTATCTAAAGAATTTAAGGGTTAACACTGGATAGACCCCATTTATTCTATTATTGCTGATAGGTTACCCCTCGATCTAACTCCAAACTTAATGATCATTTCATATATAACTAGTTTAAATCGGTAACCTAACGAAGTTGAGAATCCAGGAGGTCAATCTGCAACAATAGAAGTAAAGGAGGCCTATCCACAATTTGGAGATAGTACAAGAGGTTTATCCGTAATTAACCCAAATTTTTTTCAACTATATAACAAGATCAACAAATTCTGAAAAAGTCAACTTTCACATACTAAACCATAGAAATTTGCATGCATGAATCAATATTAATACAAGTACAATCAATGTATTATTCAATATGTATGATGAAAAATAATCTTTCGAACAACTAATCCTCACAAGAAAACTATAGACTTATCCTTACATTGTTACAAACAAATGCACAATTTCATCATAGTATAATGACTTGCTTCTACGGTAAAGGTGAGCTAAGTCCTTCTTGCGAAGCCATAGGATGAAGAGGTTGAGGATGGCCAGATGAGAACGAAGACTTCCTTTTTCGAAACGACGGTCTCTTCATCATACGCCTAAGAGTTGCTTTGGTATAGATTTCTCTAAATATAGGGGTAATCCTCTCATTGAACTTCAATACAAGAAAGAAGACAACTCTGTAGGAGAGGAGCAAAACGAAAATCATCGATAGATCGAACCATTTTGATTGTTTTAAGCTGATACCAAAAATGTTTTGTATGATGTATTCTCCACTTAGCTTTGGACCACCAGGTATCATGGGATCAAATTCTTGCCCGAGGAAGTCGTTCTTGTAATTACCCTGCAAAAAATGATAGAAGATCATGATATGTATTTTGGTAGGAAAATAAAATAAAAAGAACCTAAAGTCTTATGTTAGAGGTATATGATCATGGGGAGAGAACTCCCGAAGAACGTGGGAGAAATAGTACATGATAAGAGGGCTAAAAATTAGAAAACAACAACACAAAAAAAAAACAATTTGATAACGCTTGAGTATTGTTTAGTAGAAACAGAAGTTTTTGGTATATTCAAGCATAATGACGTCCCAATGTCCTACCTATATCATTATCAATCAATCTAACTAGTATTAGATCTTCAAAAATATAAATTTCTCCTTGGGGGATGAAAATGGTACACCATCAACAAACAGTAGTATGATAACAATGAGAATGTAGCACTGAAAACATTTCATATATCTAAGATATATGCTCTTTTAATTAACCATTCTGGACTTAATAGGTGATGCGCATTGACACACGCATTTGTGCATTGTGTGGTTGTCTGTCTCTGTATACAATGTGCAGTTTCCATGATATACGCGTGTTCTACATTTTGAAAGCTTTATTATGACTCTTCATAATGGTAACTTACCATACTGATACTAAATTACACAAATATGCATGTTATTCCTCTAGAACCTCAAATCACGTTTGCAGGTTGCTAACCCAAAAACCATTCAATAAGGAAATTTTTTCAGACGCATTTTCAGAAGAAGAAAAAACTGATCTTTTTCATGAATAATGCGTCACTCGATCTGTTTGCAATAATCTCATTCACTCTGAAGTTTACTGAACAACAAAAATCTCTGCGATGATTTTATAGCCTAGATTGAATCTGATATAATTGGAATTAAACTTTCCACGTATAATATCTGAATGAAATACCTGCAAAGCCCATGATCCATAACTGATATATGACACCGGATAGCGCCAAACAATCTTCGGAAGTTCTGGAAGCAACCGGAAGAATCCAGCAGTCATCATCATAAGCCCCTGATTATCAACAAATCATAGAAAATGTAAGCTTCACAAAAACACATAAACACAATACTGAACAGGGCTTGTTGCGGATGGACACCCTGTACTATCGGCAAATTGAACTTACTACCCTTGTAGTCCTATTGTTGTAGATAGACCCCTTGAAAGAGTTGCAGATAAACATCTGTGTGAAAATTTATTGTTGCAGATAGATCCCTTGAAAATGCTCAAAAGAATTCATTCAGAGGATCCATCTGCAACAATAGAACTACTGGGGTAGCATGTTGAATTTTGCGATAGTACAGGGGGTTCTATCCGCAATTAACCCTACAAAATATTACACTTACAATAATGCCAGCTCCTGTAACAAGCCCCATCATAAAATTAGGCACAAGCGACGCAACAATCATCATTAGACTCTCAATCACACCAATACCGGCATAGAGACTGATACAGAAGTAGGCATAATGTTCAAAACCCTTGCGAAACTTTGCCATGAAGTAAACTATAGTCCCTGAACATGTAGCAACTCCTACTAAGAAAGGAAATGACGAAATATAGTTCGAAATAATGAACACAGCGACTCCATAATGTCCATTTTGCCTCTCTCGATAGAAAACCTTCATTTCTTCAATAAAGGACGGGAAACCACCGATGGACATAAATGTCAAAAATCCTGATACAAAGCCTCCACATGATGCTCGAGCTAATATAGCGGTGTAGCCAGTTCCTACGTCGTAGTATATGCTACCGACACATGTAGACACTACTATATAGATTGCTATACGTAGCCAGTAGTATCCAATATCTCTTGACATGTTGATAAAAGATCTCCTTGTCAGAGTTGTTAGTTGCTTCAACCACATTGCTTGGCTCCCTTTACCTGACTCCATATTAAGTCCTTCCTACAATGTTTCGTCGATTAATTTCAAATTTCCATGAAAATTGTAGAGAGATACTAGATTTAACGAAGAAAGAAATTTACGATTTTGGATATCTCTTGAATTCTTTTCTTGGTCATTGATGCGTAATCTGAGTTCCTGTAGTTCTCGATAAGCATAGCTTTGATCTCTGAGGTTCTTAATTTCGATAACAGGTCCGAAGATGATTCTGGTTCCATCCGAATTTTCAGGGAACCTTTCAATGTAGCATTCACTTGATCAAAATCAGAGTTAATGCAACGAAGAAAGTGGTCTGAAGGATTTCTTCTGCTAGGACAAGGGAATCCAACTTCTGCAAAGAACTACATAGCATACCAAAGAGAAAATCAGTATCAAACTAAATTATTTTAGGGTCAATTGCCGATAAACCCCTGTATTCTGACGCAATTGTGGATGGGCCCCCTAGTTCAATTGTTGCGGATCGACCACCAGAGTGAAACTCTTTTTATTTTTTTTACTCTTTTTACCTCAGAGAGAGAGAGAGAGAGAGATAGAGAACTGTTTTCACAGATAGACCTCCTGAGGGTAAAAGATTTAAAAAAAATATCACTCAAGGAGCCTACCGCAAGTAATCTATCATTTTCCTAGGATAAATTTCTTCATTACCTTAGTAGCTGAGTTGGTGTCACCAAAATAAACAGCTTCACCGCCAGATAAAAGGTACAAATCATCAAACAAGGCAAAAACTTCACTGCTTGGTTGGTGCACAGAGGAGATTATAGTCTTGTTGCCATCAAGGGCCATTTGTTTCAGAGTTTGGATAACTGAGAAGGATGCTGCGCTATCAAGGCCACTCGTGGGCTCGTCTAAGAACAGAAGGCGAGGCTTAGTCAGAATCTCGATGGCGATGCTGAGCCTCTTCTTTTCCCCGCCGCTTATCCCTCTAAGATGCCAGTTTCCTATTTGTCTATCGGCACAATCTTGAAGACCCATTTCCTCTATTGTCCATTCAACGACCTCTGATATCTCCTTGTTGGTCATTTTGGTTGGAAGTCTTAGGTGAGCTGAGTACGTTAAGGTTTCACGGACTGTGAGTGTGCCTAACAGAATGTTTTCTTGAGTCACATATGCCTGTAAAATACCAAAGTGAACAGATAATATCTGCATGATTAGTACCAAGATCAGAATCTTGCTGGAAATCAATGTTCCAGGTATTGAATTAACTGGATTTACCTTGAATTCAGAATTAAATTGCAAATATACACATACATACGCACACTAACAGAGTTCCTTATTACCGATGTTTGATGTTGTCCATCAATATATATTTATGCTATGTTCATAAATTAGACGGTATCAATTGGACTGTAAGAGCATCTCCAACAGCTTCCCTAAAAATTTCTCCAAAATGGGGAATCAAATGTCATATTCTCCAAATTATTTTTGCTCCAACTCCAACAGCTTCCCCATTTTGAAGAATCATGCATTTATTACAATAATAAAAATATTCTACATCTTTGACTAATAAATAATAAATTATTTATTATTTTGAAGAATCCCCATTTTGACCAAATTATTTATTATTATAATGAGGAGATGGAGTTGTTTTTTGTGGGTTGAGTCTAGAAGAACGTGAAAAAGTGCTTCCCCAAATATTTGCAGAATGCTGCAGATTTGGGGAAGGCTCTCTATTTTTTCTCTCCTATCCCCATTTTGGGGAATGAGATGGGGAATCTGTTGGACCAAAAAAAAGCTTAAAATTCTCCAAATTTTAGAATACCAAGAAGATGGGGAAGCTGTTGGAGATGCTCTAAAGGCATCTACTTTTCACTGCAAGTTCGAATAAAATGTTAAATTAAGATTGTAGCTCTGTACAGTACAAGGATCACTGTAGGATCTGTAGATTTTTTTTTTTTTTTTACCTATTTCAGTTTGCATATGCTTCATATTTTTTTGAAGCTATGCCTGCCCAAATCAGACCCAAAAAAACCCCATAAAATCCTCCAAATTACAGATTCAGATCCCTGTCAATTTGGCAAGTAGCAGTGCAAGGATCACGTCCTCAGTCATAATCGTCTATCATTTAATTGAGGATTGTGATTTATCTCAAGTAACAAAGATGAGATTGTGATTAAGAAAGGATTCATCCAAAACTGAACACTATCATGTACAGAAAGGGAAGTATATATTTTTAATCTAAGAAGACAAACTCTAACTTTTTCTATGTAAAAGATATATTTTTTGTATTTACATAGTCTGTACTCTCGCTTACTATAAATGGAATCTTTTCCTACTCCAAACAAAATCATTGCTTTTCTCAAATACTCGTCATTTCAACATGAAATAAAAATAAAAATATACTCACCACGCCACCGTAGTTAAGCCTCTTCTTCTTTCCGTTGAGCAGCACGTCCCCCGTCAACACCACATTCTTCGCTAGCCTCCCTGTTAATTAATTAATTAAAAAAATGGCCCATTTCAAAACTTTTAAAATAATAATAATAAATAAATAAACTAAACTAAAATCACACAAAAGAGAAAAAAAAATGTTCATTTCTTTATAACCCAAATTTTTTTTTCCTAATTTATTCTGAATACCACCACTTCCAAAATCATTTTTAAACCCAAAATACACATGAGTAATAATTTCAAACGCTAATATAGCTAATATACGAAACATAGCTGAAATTGGATTTAAAAGTATTATTATGTATTTAAAAATGAACCGTGATGAAACTTTGAGGATGCAGACATAAAACCCACAAAAAATTCTGAAAATACCTGATAAGGAGTCGAGCAGAGTGGACTTGCCAGACCCAGACGGGCCCATAACGGCCATGAGCCGGCCGGGGACAGCAAAACCGGTCAGCCCATGAAGCAACTTCTTCGGGGCCCGGCCCGGCCCATGAAAAGGCAGGACGGCCGTTAGCTCCTCCCATACAAGATAAGCACCTCCTCCTCCTCCTCCATTGCCTATCTCCATTTCCTCCATCAAGAATTGAGACAGCTGGGAGCGGTATTAATACTGAGCCATGAATCATGAAGGTTGATGGTGGCAGCTAGAAAATGACATGAGACGGTAAAAGATGAAGATGTATGCAAGTTCATAGCTAAGTTTTGTGTATTTATTGCTTGTTTACCTGTTCCTTAGGCAGCAAGCAGTGGCATTTACTCGTATATTTTACTTCTTTTGAGGGAGATGAGAGATTTATAATTATTGTCCAATTTATTAACGGAAACAGTAGCGGATGGAGGGAGTAATTGAAGCATACAAGTGTAAATATTATGGTAGCGATGGGATTATATCGTCATCATGTCCTATTAATTGAAGGCTGACAAGTGACCCTAGGACATTTTTTAATTAAGATTCATTAATTAGGTCCTCAATCACTTTAATAGTCTAGATAATTGAAGCCTAATTAATGGCTCTTAACCAGTGTCGTAGGGGCGCTTGTTGAAACATTAATGTCTCATGGACCCAAATAATGGACCCAAGGCATGGGACATGTGAGGTGTCACCATCCAGTTGCATGATGCACTGTTTATGAACAGTACATCATGCAACCGAATAGTGACACCTCACCTGTCTGATGTCTTGGATCCCCTATTTGGGTCCCTGTAGCATCACCCGCCATGCTGAGTTTTAAATGGCATGCATCATGATAGACTTTCCATTTGAAGATGTTTTGATTTTTTTTTTCCCCAGAGCAGTCACAGTAATTAAATATACAATCAAATTTTACATGAGGTTGGAGATGAGTAGAGGTGAGAATTAATCGATTTTAACCATTTAAATTAACTAAACTGATCGAATTTCAACGGCTCAATTTTGTATGAGAATATATTTTGATCTGTTTAGTTTGAGAAACTTCCAATCTG
>NC_033795.1:73717932-73764947 GCF_001876935.1 Asparagus officinalis | reverse complement strand
TTTTCATTATTTGTATCATTTTTCTATAGGTTCCATAATCCATATTTTTTCATATATTTATTAATCTTTATTTTTCTTTTGGGTCAAAGTATCTATTTAAATTTCTGAATGAGTGCATCTTCAATCTAATCAGACCAAAACAAAACCGATCACACTAGTTTAGGTTGGTTTTGTTCTGCTATGAATTTAGGATGGTTCTTTTGAGTTTGGTTAAGGGGCTGTTTGGTTGTACACTTTTTGAGAAAACTTTTCTCAAAATATCTGACAATGGTAAATTTGTAATTAAAAATTTTCCAGAGATTTCTGTAAATTGTGTTTGGTTCAACAAAAAATTTACAGAAATATTTTCTATAAAATATCAAAACCTACCAAATTTTACTAAAAGCAATTTCCTCTCAAAATAAGAGGAAATCACCAGAAATCTGACACATACCATATTTAATTAAAAACCTACCTAATCTTGTTATTTTCTATAAAGTTATGAGCTATTTTCTTGTTTTGAACCAAACAAGCAAAGTAAAAAAAACAAGAAAATTAGTACTTTTTGATTTCTCAAAATTTTTCCTATAATTTTTTTAAGAAATACAAGGAAATAATATTTTAGGTGGAAAATATTTCCTATAATTTCTAGAAATTGAACCAAACACCCCCTAAGAGACCAATTTGATCCCTATACTAGGGCTTCATGCTCAAATTGGTCCCCGTACTTATTTTTTCTCAACTTGGTCCTTGTTCATGGGGCTTTATACTCAAATTGGTTCACGTAATTTATTTTGTCTCAACTTCATCCCTGTACTGGGGATTCATGCACAAATTGATCCCCCTACTTTATTTTAACTTTCAACATTTTGTAGTAAGCTCCCAATAACTTTAAGCATCACACTAAACCCCTAATAACTTCAAAAATCACACTAAACTCCTTTTACCTTTGCAAAAAAAATCCCCAAAGCTAACATCATGACATCTGACATGGGACATGCAACCCAAGTGACTTAAAAAGAGCAAATTGCTCCTTAAATTATTAAAATAGTGACCTTTTTCTTTTGAGGAAATACATTTTTGGCGCACATAACAACAACCATAACTACTGCGCCTTTGGTGCATATGAGAATCGAACTCAGACTCTCCTGTGAGGAAGCAACATGGTTTTGCCATATGACCTTTTTATACTTTCAATTCTAAAAATGGAAATCCCCTTTTTTTTGTTTTATTTTCCCATTGCTCGCTCTGGTTAGGGTTGAAAACCCTTATTGTCTTTTTCTTTTGATGAAATTATCCTTCAAAATGTCTTTTTAAGTTATTTTTTGGTTCAAATTTAACGGGGTTATTTGCAAAATGCGAAAACTTATTGGAAATTTTTTGCAATTCCAAAATTTTATGGGGAGTGTAGTATGATTTGGCGAAGTTATTGTGGGTTTAGTGTGATTTTGAAAGATATTAAGGGTGTAGGGTTACTTTTGAAAACTCTTGGAGGGTTTAGTGTGATTTTGAAAGATATTAAGGGTGTAGGGTTACTTTTGAAAACTCTTGGAGGGTTTAGTGTGACGTTGAAAGATATTTGAAATTTACTGCAAAATGATTGAAGCAAAAATAAAGTAGAGGGACCAATTTGGGTATGAAGCTCCAGTAAAGAAATTAAGTTGAGAAAAATTGAAGTAGAAGGATCAATTTGGGGATGCAGCCCTGGTACATAAACCAAGTTGAGAAAAAAAATAAAGTAAAATGAGCAAATTCTGATATTTCTAAAATTATTTTGATATTTTGCAGCAGTGACTACCATAACTCATGTAGTTTTCTGAAAACTAACTTGAGTTAATGGTAAAATTCTGGAAGTTTAGCTAATACAATAATTTTATTAGCATATTTACGAGTAATATTTCAAAGAGAATTATGCAAAATGTTTCTTCCAGAAGTGTATATACGTCCAGCTCTACAGAGAAGAGAAAGGAAGGAGGGGTCGATATGCTATTAATTAGTGTTTACACTGGAGACGTGAGCAAGGCAATGAATGGAAACTTGTGTTAAAGGTTACAAGACGTAGTAAGGGCTGGGTCCATAGCATTCAAGACGCACGTTGTCAGTTTGTTGGATGTTGGCAGAGAGACATGGGCCCCCCCACCCCATGCCCATTCTATCAATTTCGGAAAAATAATTATAGACAACCCTCCATAGGAACCATATAGCGATAGGCGCAGATGAAGAACTACATTTATCATGATTCTTGATGCACACGTAACTATCAGCTATCAATATAATCAGACTGTCTATCCATATAGGTGTTATAACTTATAAGTGGCATTTATACCAATGAGCACACAAATTTTTGTTCAAACATAACTGTAAACTACCAGTACAGTCACGTTGTTTGTTATTGCAGTATGTTAGAACTGTTGGCCTTCTTGTTTTGATGATGTTTAATAAACAATTTACTTCTAATGTTGTTTGTCTAGTGTTTGTATAATTCTATTTATTGTAGACAAACAACAAGTTGGATGTTGGATGGATTGCGCTTCAACGATCAACTCCAATGGAGGTTGGCGGAATTGTGGAGTGAAGCCTATGCAATTCAAATTAAAAATCCAAGTTCTAGCTTCATCCGCAAGTGTACCAAGTTGAGCTACATCAAAGATCAATCAAGCTTGGGTATATTTAGTTTAGGTTTTATATTATGTGTGTTAGTACTTTAAGCTCAATCATATATACACACACATATTTGGTTTTTATATATATAGTTATATATATACACAAGTTTTGGATTATGCATTTAACAATCATTGTATACATATTTCATTAAGTCTATAAAATTATTCCATATGGTTTCAAAATATTGTTTATGTTAAAACATCAAATTTCATGTATATCATATTTTCATGTTTTGGACACACTTGCAAAATACATGAGTTTTCACAAATAAAAAACTCAATTTGAGAAATTCTTTTTCTAACATGTTCAATTTCATGCTTATAAATGTTTTCTAAAGTTTTATCAATTTTGAAATTAATTTGTTATGATTATTTGAATTTACAAAATCAAGTTTTTAATAAGCTCATGTTCGTGCATATGTTCGTGCATGTTTTTACAAAACAGATACGTTTTCACAATTGGGAAATGCAATTTAAAAAATTTCTTTGTTTACATGTTTATCTTCATATATAAAAACATTTTCCCAAGTTTTACTAATTTTGGAGTTGTTTTGTTATTTTTAATTGAATTTACAAAACCAAGTTTTCAACAGTTTTTTTTAGAAACTGTATATCTGTGTTTAAACAGTTATTTCTCTCAACTGAGAAATTATATTTCAGAAATATTTTCTCAAACATGTTTATCTACATGTTTAGAACCTTCCCTCAAAATTTCATAATTTTTAGAGTTGATTTACTATTTTTAATTAATTTTACAAAGTCAGATATACAAAATTCCAGCATCTGTCAAAATCTGGAAAAGTGCGATCGACCGCCACGGTCGACCGTGCTACAGTGCGGTTGACCGCCACGGTCGAACTCCACGGTCGACCGTCAGTAGTACAAAGACCAGTTTTGTAGTTTTTCTTCTCGCGGTCGACCGCCACGGTCGACCGCCGAAGTTATCGTTGCACAGTAACGGTAACTTGCTTATTTTTATTTTTTAGTGGGTTTTTGGGGTTTTTGGGGTTTTTTGGGTTGTTTTCTTCTTCCCTATATATACCCCTTTTCCATAACTATTTTCTACATCCAAAAGAATGTTTTAAAAGAGTTTTAACAAGGGTTTAAGTTTGTTTTGTGTTTGTTTAAAAGAGTGTTTAAGAGTTTGTTTGTGAAGAGAATTTCACAAGAGTTTGAGGAGATCATTAATCTTGTTTGGACTTCAATCTACATCTCTCCACTCTTGTTTTAGAGAAGTTTTCTTAAACTCTTTATCTAGCTTGTTTATGCTTAATATGTCACATTTATTTTGCTAGATTAAAATTGAGTTTAGACTTGTTTTTCTCATTGCTTACACACACAACCATTGAGCATTTATTTTGCTAGATTAAAATTGAGTTTAGACTTGTTTTTCTCATTGCTTACACACACAACCATTGAGCTTATTGTATTTTCATACTTAGTATAATTTAGGTTGTGGGGAGTTGTAACAATTGAGAGTGAGCTACATTGAG
The DNA here is from genome assembly GCF_001876935.1 of Asparagus officinalis. NCBI lineage: Eukaryota > Viridiplantae > Streptophyta > Magnoliopsida > Asparagales > Asparagaceae > Asparagus > Asparagus officinalis. The sequence continues at coordinate 73,760,812 of NC_033795.1, read as the reverse complement.
TTCTCATCTGTTGTGGAGAACATATTTGTTGTTACATTGTTAGTGTTGTAAAGTTTCGATGAGCTAGAAAACCGAGTGTGAGGAGTGAACGTTGATCGGTGAGCATTGAAAACCAACATTGTGAGTGATTGTGAACGTTGATCGATGAACGTTGAAAACTGATATTTTAATGTGTAAACGTTATTCAGGTGAGTGTAGAAAACCCGGTTATTATAGTGGATTTCTCCCCGGGAGTGGGGAGCGGAGACGTAGGACGGAAGGTCCAAACTCCATAATCATATTGTGTGTTTGCATTATTTATATTGCCCTATCACAATTGTATCTTTAGTTTAGATTATTTACCATTGTGTTATTTATATATCATTGCATATATTTTACCATATAAGATATATCTCTTTGTTTATATTACATATTCTTACTCATAACATATTATATATCTATCTTGCAAGAATAATTTATTAATTAGTTTTAATTGGCATAAAATCGGATTAGATTAGTATAAGACCCTAATCACCCCCCTCTAGGATCCAACAAGAACGTTGTTGTAATATCTCTTATTTGAGTAATAACAAACTCTCTTTTATTTTTTATGTTCATTTGAGATGATATATATCAGCTATAAATAGGTATATGAGAGATACGAGACGAAACAATGTAAAAATAAACATGAATGGTGATTTCAGCCTTCACACCACCAATGGTCACAAGGCAACATTGATGGTCGTTAATCAATCGATGAATTACAGTGCACAATCAGAAAAAAATAGAAATAGAATTCAGCACCATCGGTGGACTACTGGGACCTATTGATGGTCAGCTATACTATCAATAGACTATAATAAATATTTGATCAATTTCAGAAACCATAATTATAACCATTAATGGACTACAGCGTAACAACGATGGTGAGTAGGGGACCATCAATGGTTGTGTTTCACCATCAATGGTGACAACGTATTTTAGCAGATTTGAGATTTTTAATCTCAGTCAATTATCTTCTTTTATCTTCAACTTATATCAAGTTTATGATTTTTTTTCCTAATCTATTGTGGGCTCTATATAAGAGAAAGAGAGAGAAAGAAGAGATAATTTATTGGATGTGATCTAGGGTTTGAGTTATAAGAACAATGATAAATTTTTATCTCTCAGAGCGTCATCACTCGCATCTTCGACATCGTTCCTCATCATTTGATCGTCAACCTTCAAGGAATGATGCTCTTGGACATCATCATCATCATTCTTCCAAATCTATACTTCAATCTTTAGGATAATGGGTTGTCAATCAAAATGGCAGTAAGTGTTGTGGGTCCAGCCCAAGATAAGGCCCACATGAGGAGATCTACATGAATTAGAATTTTATCTATAAGAAGTCTACATGGATTAGAACTCTACGTAGAAGAGGATTTGGATGATCTATTTGAAATAGGAATAGGTTTGGAGAATTCTATATAAGAGAGCCCTGAGATCAATTTTTATATGAACAATTTTCGGGTGAATGGTACTCTGGTGCTACAGTAACAGCGGGTTTGCTACAGTGCCACGAGGATAGAGAAAAGAGAGAGAAGAAAAGGAGAGAGATAAAAGTTCAAATTACGGATAGCTCGGGTGTCCGATTGCAGTGATTCAAAAGTCGTTGTCTTCAGAACGATGATGTCGTCGAGGGTACGGTGCTAATTTCTCCTTGGAAGTTAGAGATTTTTGGTGAGACAGATTTTAGAGTTTTGGTGCCCTAGAGGTAACACTGTATCTTTCTCTTGTGATTTAATCCTTAAGTTCAGGTGTAACTTGGAGGGATTGTATTCTTGATTCTTAGTGAAATATTTCTCTCTAGATTGCCCCGTGAACGTAGGCACGATTTGCCAAATCATGTTAAATCTTGGTGTTTGCATGCTTGTGGTATTTTTATTAGTGTCGTTATTCGTTTAGTATTTAATTTCGCAAACTAATCTTCTTAAAATCCCTAATAAGTGGTATCAGAGTCCTGGTTTGAGGCGTGCTTTGGGATGGAAAGATGGAGAGTTTTGGCACAATGATGAAATTTGATGAATCTAATTGGCAAGTATGGAAATCCAAGATGGAAGATATTCTGTATTGTAAAGATTTACATGACTCTATTGAGGGAGATGAAGCCAAGCCGGAAAAGATGACTGATAAAAAATAGGAGAAACAACACAGGAAGGCGATCGGTTATATTCGGATGTTGTTGATGTCTGATATCACATAGTCGATGAGAGTTGTCCGCTGACAACGAAGGGTAGGAGAATGAAAGATGGGGCCGACTCCTCCTCCAACTTTATGCCCGATCCTTAGACTGAAATTCTTGATTCTTCTGCATAAACAAGAATAACGAACCTATAAGAGGGCGGGGCTTATTCCCCCCTGGTACCTCTGACGGTCAAGTCAACTGGTGAGCTTGTGTGGGGTTTGAGGAAGAGTCCCGGGACCATGGAGGTCCTTATCAGGGGGTACTCTTTTAGAGTTATTAGTGAAAAAAATAGATCCAGAGGAAGAAGATAATCCTCCGAATTTAATGAAGGTTCAATCTCTTAGTAGAGTTAAGATTAAAATAAAAAAAGAGCAGAGAGCTCAGAGAGCCGCCTCGGTTGCTTACCCTCCTTCCTCCCTGTTATAGTCCTTCGCCCCTGTGATTCCAATCCTAGGCTTTGACTATACACAAGAGAGCAGTGGTGGGGTGAGAAGACAGGTTGTTGAGTCATTCTCCACTTTACAGATGTTGGCTGACGACTGGAGGGGAAGTCCTTCGAGTACAGGAGAGGATGTCTCCAACAGATCCCGGATTTGACAGAGGAGGCCTGACGGAAGATAGGCTGGCTGCTTAGTCATTCTTTGCTTTACAGATGTCGGATGGAGACTGGAGGAGAAGTCCTTAAAGCACAGGACAGGATGTCTTAGTGATATCTGGGAAGTGACTTGTGAGCAGAGTAAGCTATTTATGCCCGAGATTTATCAGAGTTGAGATCTTGATGGGATCGATCAATGTTGTAGCATCTATTGATGCATATCTGAAGAGAGCTGAGTTGGACTTTATCCCCTTAGTAGAGATGGGTTGGTTTCCGAGTCGTCCCTACGATTTTCCGACCCGATAGTCAAGTGAGCTTTTGGCTGAGGAGACAGCCGAGTAGATGGTCGAGCCGACTATTTGAGGAGTCGTCTCGATCATGAGGCGGGTGGACTCTTAAGGAGTCGTCTCGATCATGAGGGGTCGACTGATCCCGCACTTCGTGTCGGTAAGAATGACTTGTCACTCGGTAGCTCGATAGATTTATTCTTGATTGGGCTTTGGACCGCTAAGCTGGCTTGGGCCATAGCTCTTTTGGGCCCGTTGAGACAGTTTCTTGATCTTTTTATCTTTAGATGACAAATTACCATAACAGATGGTCATTTTTACTCGGAGTCGACTTTAGTCGGGTTCGAGTGAAATAGATATAAGCTTACGATTTGTTTAAACTTGTCCGAGGTTGCTGAGGATTCTTAGCCAGTTTGATCATGGCTGAAATGTGGCGTAGGGTTTTCTGCCCAACCGTCATAAGAAGCATCGTGGACAAAATGAGTGGCGCTTCCTATACCAATTTATCGTCGTTGAATAATCTGCAGAAGCGGCGATGAGTGGCGCTTCCTATACCAATTTATCGTCGTTGAATAATCTGCAGAAGCGGCGGTTGGTATTTCGAGTAGTCCATTTTGGATTCTCAAAGTGGATCTTTCTTGGTCACTTCAAGATTGTGCCTCTTGAGTTCTTCTGTACGTTTCTTTGGAGGCTTATAAATATCCTAGGGGCTGAGAGGATTTTCTCACAGATCTTTCATCTTCAAAATCATTGAACTTTGTAAAGAATGAACCTTTCCATGGCTTCTCCAGCTTCCGCTTCTAGACATCGCGAAGAAAAGCTTGACATACTTCGACGTCTGCGTTCAAAGGTTCTAAGAGATTAGTTGAAGTGGGTGTGCGAGAGATTTGACATTCCTCAAGCCTTAATGCTTGAGGAGCCCCAGCTGACAGAGCACGTATACAATCATGGCGAGGGGCGAGTGTCATTGTACTCGGCACATCTGGAGCAGGATTTGCGACTGCCTCTTCATCCCTTTGTCAATGGAGTACACGCAGCTCTGGGGGTTTTCCCCCATGTAGTTTTATCCGAATGCGGTAGGGGCTTTGGTGGCCTTCGTGGTTGTTTGCTACCGAGTTGGAGTACGGCCCAGCATGAAAGTGTTGGGTCATGTGTTGAGTGTAGGATCGACTGAAGGGGACCCGTACTATTTTTATCATATTGATGATAATTTTAAGCTCTTCTTGGATCTTCCTGAATTAGAGGAGGACTGGAGGGAGCATTTTGTGTGGGCTTATGGAGCTGATGACATCTTTGCCTGCTTGACCTGACCGGAGGAAAATCTGGAGACCCTAAGGCCAGTTGCTTTTAGCAGTCTGGAGAAGAAAGCCCTGAAGAAGATTTATTATTATGTCAGGCCTTTGGAATCAAAGGACTTAGTGGAGGACATATCCATGATCTTATCTTCCACTGGCTTCACGGTCAGGGCAAGCTCTCCTATTCCTCCACCAATTGAGGTCTGTAACAGGAGGCTCGGGGTCGAGAGGGAAGGCTTGGCTGAGGAGTCTCAAAAGAGATCAAGGGGGGCCTTCGATGTGGAGGGGGATTCTGACAGAAGTCCCCTCATGATCGAGGTTTCTCCCTCTCCTGGTGGGATGAGGGATAGGAGAAGGGACTTGGCTAACTTTGTGGATACAGGGTTTGCTGGGGAATCTTCCTCGAGACCTAGACCGTCTTGTCGACCCGGTAAAAAACCTCTTGCTTCGGCCAATGAGGTGGATGGTACAGACGAGTCTTCTCCTGGCCCTAGTGGTGACGTTAGCAAGGGAAGTCTGAAGGAAATGTCAAGCAACGACATTCATCAAGCTTTTCAAGCCTGTCAGGCCCAAGGGGCTTCATTAGAGCTGGATCTATTCTGCCAGCTCGATCACTTGCTGACCGTGGAGAGATCAGCCAGGGAAGAGGCAGAGAGATGGGTTGCTGCCTTGGAGGTTGAACTGGCTGAGACGGAGCGGTTGCTAGGGCACTACCAGACCATCAGCTCTAGGCAGTCCAGGATTATCTAGGGACTAGAACAAGAAGTGGATGCTTTGAAGTCGGCTGGCGGCTCCCTTGGTGACTCTTCTTTGGTGGCGGCCAGGAAGCGACCAAACCCTTTTTCTGGACTTGGTCGAGGGCATTAAAGATATCCTGCCCTTTCTCCTCTTTTTTTAGAACTATTGAGGACATATTGTAATGGAACTTTTTGAATGAAAGACCAACTTTTGCTTTTATGCCTAAGAATTTGGCTCGAGTTTTGTAGTTTGAATAAATTAATTGTATAATGTTGATCCATATATAGGAGACTACAATTAGTTTAATTTGAATGCTCTATGCTTTGGCTGAGCAATCTGATTGATAACTTGTTTATTTTATGTCGATGGATTGTAATGCTTGCAAGAATCGCCCCCCCCCCCCCCCCCCCCTTTCTTTTTTTTTTTTTTTGTAGAAAGAACTATGGAGGATATTGTAATAAAACTTTTTGAATGAAAGACCAATTTTTACTTTTATGCCTAAGCATTTGAGTTTTGTAGTTTGATTAAATTAATTGCATAATATCGATCCATATGTAGGAGACTACAATTAGTTCACTTTGAATACTTTGTGCTTGGCTGAGTAATCTGATCGATAACTTATTTATCGAAGTTTATGTCGATGGATTGTCATGTTTGTAGGAATCGTACCAAGTCTAGAAGAATGTCTCCACTCTTTATGTGAAATGCTAGGGACACCAGCCCTATATAGGATCATGTAGGGATACATGTCTTTGTTATGGCGCATGTGCAGTGCACACGTGATGCTAGCTAGCACTCCTCATTTATTTATTATTGGTAACATCATATGTAATAGTGCAATTAATAAAGAAACATGTGAATATGTATATATAATAGTTAAGGCGTATTAAGAGTATGTTTGGCAACTTTGGATTATAATATGATTGTATTATAATCTATAAATGATTGTAAGGTTTGTGAATTACCAGCCAAAGTATTTGGTAAATTTAGTAGATTATAAACTTTTTGAGTGTTTGACAAATAGATGGCTTATAAATGATCATTATTGTGAAAACTACCAAAACTTATTTAATGAGGTAGGAGGAAGAAAAATAGGGCTTGTGATTTTTTTAAATGATGAAGGGTATATTGGTATTTTACATGGTCAAACCTTGTGGCTTATAAGTCACTAAAAATGTAACTATGATACTCCAGTTTATATTTTGGTGATTCATAAGCGAAGATAAGCTACTTTTTAATCATGTCAAAGTGGCTTATAAGTCACAAAAGTGACTTATAAGCCACCTCGACGCTGAAGTTGAAAGTAAAATATGTATAGCAAAGGGCACATGTAACATGAGCTTTCACGTACGTTAATGAGCTAATGCGGCTGTCATATAAGTGAGTCCTAGACTCCTAGGACAAGTTGACCCCACATTTCAGTGATAGGGCAAGGTTAAGAGTGGAGATTAATATGGGCGTATGTTAAATATGAGTACCTTCATAAACGGAGGAGGAGAGAAATTTAAAGAGTAGATATATAATATAATATAGTTATATTATATTATATACTACGCATATGACCTAATTATAATATACTTATCCAACTTTATTTATTCATTTTTTATGTCTAGTTATACTATACATATAACCCAATTTTATTGTGTACATAATAAAGAGTAGATATATAATAGGAATTGAAAGGACTTGTGAAATAGGGAAGAGAGTGGATGGAAGAGGTCATTTAAGATATTAAATACAGACCATGTAAAGGAATTTAATTAAAAAATTATTAATAAAATAATTATAAAATATAATAATTATTCTCATTTAAGTATGCGTGTATGTTACATGTATATATGTGTTTTATTATGTATGTATGCATGTGTTTTGGAGGATGTATTATGTGTTCTATATATGTATGCATGTGCTTTGGAGGATACTTTGGGAAGAAATATTTTAACATCCCAACCCACTTTTATAATAGTATTAGATTATTTTAGGTATAAATCAATCAATCTACACGCAACTTTCTAATTTATAAATATCTTTCAAAACAAACAAAGATATTTAGATTTTCTTACAAAAACTAAAGTGTCCATTCAATTATCCTAAAACCAAATAAGAAATAAAAAAATATGAGATTTGAAGATTTTATGGATTTCTTACAATGTCATAAATCCAAAATATAAATCCATGGCCCAAACACTTCCTTAATCTAATGGTTAGAAGGACTTTAAGATATTTTTTTCCTGCCTAATTATGTTGACTTTTGATAGCTAATATGTATATACTAGTGTTTTAGCTTCTGCTAAGCATGATCTTATCGCAATTCATCTATATTCCGTCGCGTTTCAATCACTCTTATCCAAATATAATTTTAAAGATCTAACGACTCAACCCTATTCGAAACATGTGAATCCCACTCTCACCTACCCCCAATAAGGTTAAAGAACATTTACCCGCCTGGAAATAATGATATTAAACAACTTAAATAAAGCTATAATTAAAATTAAGATCATTTAAACTAGTTTTTCATAATAAATGGATAAAATGAAGATAATCAAAATATCCTAACTATAACTTGAATGAAATTAAGATATAAGACAGATTAATGTTTAAAAAATACTATTTGCAAATGATGCGTCACCAAAAAAATTCTCAATCAATCAAACAGTCATAGGATGCATAAGCAATATACAAAGAAAAGCTCTAATAATTTCTAATTATTTTTTCTCCGTCCTAATCCTCTTCTTGAAAGTTGAAAGAACCGGTGCTTTATCCGTTTTTGCAAAATAAAAAAATATGATTAATTAGTAAATTTAACATTAGAAACTATATATTAAAATTAATTAATATATAGATAAGCCAACCTGATTGTATCCTTATTTTTTTACTAGCTATAGGTGAGGTTTTAAATGCAGAAGGGTCAAGTGTAGCAATAGGCGAAACATCTAAAATATTCTTTTTGTATTTGCTATTAGTGGGGGACATATGGATAAGTCTGGAGTTAATTCAACAGATTGATTATCAATAGTACCATCCCGATTCAATTCAATGAGTTTATCATCCTGTGATAATAATACATTTGTCTTAGAACACTGATACAGGTGTATCTTCTCTTCGGAACTTAGCGATCCTCATGGGAGCTTGAGGATAAATGATTCTCATGATAATATGAGAATAGAGGTGTCAAACAGTACAAGGGAACGTAGGAAAAAGCGTGGAACGAGATGACGAGCAAAAGAATCGAAGTATCTAGTTTTCAGCCTGTGAGTCGACTCATAACAGTCATGAGTCGACTCATCAGGTTGAGTTGACTCATGACTGTCATGAGTCGACTCATCGCTGGTTTTTGAGTTTTGTCCAGTTTCGGACGAGTCGAATCATCTCAGTCATGAGTTGACTCATCGATGGTTTCCTGGTTCGTTTGGGTTTCTGTTCACATGAATTCTTGTTGGTTTCGGGTCTGGTTATTTACCAAATTGTCATCCACGTTTGTACACATATATAAAGGATTGTTTTAGGGTTTCTAACCAATCAGAGGTAATTAAGAGAGATTCTAATCATTGTATTAGGGTTTAGTGAGAATTAAGAGTTTGTTCTTGATTCTAGTGAGATTGTGAGAGAGGGGTTGTAATCTTTTCATACTCATAATCTAGAGAAGGTAATTTTCTTCGCCATATACTGAATTGTGCTTGTGCTTCTGTCATCCTCTTCTCAACCCACCTTTGATAATTTCACGATCAAAGGTGCTCGCACGGCAACTCGTACCAAGTTGGTATCAGAGCATCAGATCCGGTGAAGGGGCATCCTGTGTATGGTCCTTACTCGATCCCAATACAAGAAGCTTGGCGAGATCCTTATTTTATTGGAAGGAGTCTAGGTTTTAAGGAAGAAGAAGATGGCTGAAGGGGACAATTCAGCGAGGATTGATGCATTAGAGAAGTAGATCGAGATGATAGGTTCGACTGTCACACAACTCGTCAGTCTTATCCATGGAGGTGGCAAACAAGGTGAATATTCTTCGAAAAAAATTGATGAGTCCGATGTGGAGAGAGTAGATTCAGATTCTGACGAGAAGGATGAGAACGTTAAGACTGCATTGCATCAAGGGGGTAAGAATTCTTATCAGAACCTGAAGAGTGATGTAGGCGTCAAAAAATGCTGAAAGATATCCAAATACAGCTCAAGAGGAAATCATCCAAAAAGGCAGGATTCAGATTCTGACGAGAAGGATGAGAACGTTAAGACTGCATTGCATCAAGGGGGTAAGAATTCTTATCAGAACCTGAAGAGTGATGTAGGCGTCAAAAAATGCTGAAAGATATCCAAATACAGCTCAAGAGGAAATCATCCAAAAAGGCAGAAGAACATAAGTTTGGGATGTCTCGCATGCGAGACAGTCTTTACTGTCTCGCCAGGCGAGACAGCATTCTCTGTCTCGCAGGCGAGACAGCATTCTCTGTCTCGCCCGCGAGACAGCATTCTCTGTCTCGCCCATGAGACAGTTTTCAAAGAAGTTAGAAACCACTTTATAACCGCCGACACGTGGCCACCAACTGTTCAAGAACGTGGGGAACGTCGTGGGCGAGAATCACGTTGATAACTACCAGAATAACGGAGTTTAAAACGTGGGAAAACAGTTACAGCGAGAAACTGTCAGACAGTATTTACCGTCTCGCTGGGCGAGACAGCAAATTTACTGTCTCGCTGGGCGAGACAGCAAACACTGTCTCGGCCAGCGAGACAGCAAACGCTGTCTCGCCCGCCGAGACAGCAAATGCTGTCTCGCGAGCACTGTTCATACAGAGGTTATAAATACCCCCGAGGTGATTTCTTTGAGGGGTTTTCCAGCAGAGATCCATAGGCTGATTCCATAGCAGAGAAGGCAGAGTACTCGAGCTTCTGGCAACTCCTTGATATTCAGGCTTTGACTTGATTTCAAGAAGAACGACTATCTTACCTTGATAAGATATCGTTTCAAGTTCTCACTTCGTCTTTTTGTTGTGTAAAAGAGTCTTATAAAAAGGCTGTTTTCTTTGAATTTATTGTAATCGACCGAAGATATAATGAATTCCACAACGAAACCAACTTTTGACGCAAACAAGCTGGCGACCACAGTGGGAGCCAACGGTCTCGCTGCCGAGACCGTCGTGTCGCAGCCGATCAAGATTCCAGTTGAATCCATGGTCGAATATGAATTCGACCAAACCAAGTTTGAGGAATATCTCTCATCATCCTCTTCAAGATCTTCAGTATCTCGCAAGTACAAGAGGATCTCACAATTGAGGAAGACTTACATGCCAAAGAAGGCACAAAATGAAGACTCTCTCCGGATTGTTGCTAAGGATTTTACTCGCAACACCTCTGCTCACAATGACTCTTATCTAGTTAAAGAGTCATCGAATCAAAGCCCGCCGGCATTGACGAAAAGAGCTCGTCAGAGACAACGCCAACGCTGTGCTCGCCAAATGGCTAAAGCCTTGGAACAAACCGACGGGGTTCGTTACCACGCGGACCTAGAGTCGAGGAGACATCGAGTGGTTCAGTTGTCTCAACAACCAATCACTCGTATCTCTGCTAAAACAACGACGGATGAATGGACTATTGTCAAAAAGACTCGTTCGACCCTCAAAGAACGTATACAAAAACGTCGTGCAAAAGCTGCTAATGCCCATGCTCTCTCACAACAAAGACGAGAAAAGAGAAAGGAAATGGTGACCAAAGAATCACCAAAACTTCGTCAAGTTTGGATTCCAAAGTCTGGACTTATGCAAAATCAGCATTCGGAGCCCGTTAAGACTCCATACCCACAAGGGGGTGGTTCTAAACGTGCGACTCCCGACATAACCTTGGATCGCTCAAAAACAAAAATAAATTGTCCTGAGAATGCCAACAAGGTTTTATACCCCCAGAAGAAGACGCATTCACCAAATGATATCGTCATACCTGGGAGATCATACCAACAGACGATACGATTTTTTGGCAATCATACCGATGAATCGTATTATCAAATTGGGGGTGTGAATAAATTTCGAAAAAGAATTATTCGCTCTCATTGTTCCTGTGCGCGACTCGTTAAAGCAGCATTATCAGAATGTGACTGTTTCAAACGAGAAGTCATCCCACGAAAAGTCTCTGTATTATCGAAACCTAAGCCGAGACATTTCCGCAAAAGAAGAGCAGCTGTCCAAAATGATGAATTCCCTGAAGTCACCATCAACGTGGCTGATAAAAGGAAGTCTAAGCGGCATTCAAGTGACTCAAATCCCGACTTTTCTCCGAAAGGAAAAGTCAATCCAAGAATTGCTCAAAGGATGTCTCGACTCCAATTAGGAGCTATCAGACGCAGAGACTACAAGAGAATGCAAGAAGGAATGTCCTCGGGGGATGAATTCTCGGACACTTATTCTGCAATCGCTTCTGATGATACAATGTCTAGCACGGGACAGACCAGAGAAGTACTCATAATCACCTCTGATCAGTTCGCTCAAATACTTCAAGAAGCTCTAGCCAAACAACGTGAAGAAATTAGAGCTGAAGTGAAGACAGAAATGGAGTTGGCTATCCAACAAATGAGAGAACTGTTAACTCAACAGCCTCAACCTCCTGAGTCCAATCAGCGATTTGAATCCAGCCACCACACTCGGAATGTTGTAGATGACAGTGATCCAAAGTGGATGAAGTTATTATGGCTGATACACCTCCCAATAGCAATAACGCTGGGGGTGGTTTAACACATTCTCCCAATAACGATATTGGGAGTGGTTCAATGGCACCTATCACAGGGGGTGGTCTAACTCATTCTCCTCAACGTCATTCGAATGAAGACATAGACGATGACGGGAAAATGAAAGAGATTGAAAACAAAGTCAACGCTTTGATGACGGCTGGTATTCTATGTCCCTATCCAAGAGAATGGGATTCAATACCATACCCGGCCAAATTCAATCCGGTTAACTTCACACCGTTTGAGGGGAAGAGTTCGCCGATTCAGCACTTGATTTATTTCAAGTCTCATTTGAGCATGATCTCTGGAAACGAGGCTTTAATGGTCCGGTCATTCGTTGGCACCCTTCGTGGGCCCGCCTTCGATTGGTACCGACGGCTCAAGCCAGGAAGCGTCAATTGCTGGGATGACATAGAAAGTTTGTTCCTCAGTAATTTCTTCAATGATGACACCGAAGTGTCAATCGGAACCCTTTTGGATGAGAAGCAAAAAGACGGAGAGTCAGTTGACAATTTTGTCAAGCGCTTCCGTAACATGGCAATGAATTGCAGAGATCCTATTACAGAGGAGTTTATCCTACAAACATGCCACAATAACCTCTCCATCGATGTCCTGGAAGCTCTGGGGGTCATGTCATCCACAACTTGGAAGGAGTTAAAATCTCAGGGTGAACAAGCTGAGCACTTTCTTAAAAGAAAGAAAGCTGAGAGAGGCCAACCAATAACATCTGCAATCGTTGAGAATGCGACTCTCGATCCGAGGTTTCAAAAGGAATATTCTTTCGAAGATGATGAAGCTCCAGCCATATTGGAATACCTCCTCGCTAATGATAAAATCGAGCTACCACCTATTAAAGATCAAGATGGAGCTAAGAGGATTACGGATCCAAACTATTGTGCGTACCACAGAAGGGTTCTTCATCCCACCGAGATTTGCTTCGGACTCAAAAATAGGATCCAAGCCCTAATTGACTCCGGCGTCATAACGACGAAAGAAGTCGAGTAAAGACGACCAAATAACTCCAGTGGGTGCACGAGTATAAACTGTTTTCCTACACTCCAAAGAGTATACGAGTATAAACTGCTTCTCGGTCATCCAATTGAATACAATGGTAAACCCGGTTTCGCAAGGGAAGCTGGGGGTAGATGATTTATGTAAAGGGAAGTTCCTAGCTGGGGGTGGATGATTTATATAACGGGAAGTTCCTGGAGAATCTTATATTCTTAAGGATAACCCGAACATGCGACTGAGGATAACGCACTCCTCGTTACACCCAGTTTTGCAAAGAAAGTTGGGGGTGGATAATTCATGTAACGGGAAGTTTCCGGAAGAATGTTAAATGTAATATTCTTAGGGATAACCCCGATCATTATGAACAAAGTGATAAACACTAAACTCCTACTATGACTTCCGAATACTCTTTTGCTGAGATGAGATTCGATCACCTCTTTAGATCAATCTTCCCTCACAAAATTCCCATTTTGGTCAAACCTTTAAACAGTTAGGACCAAAGCCAAAATCCCCTCTCGATTCTCGAAATTCCCATTTTGGTCAAACCATTAAACAGTTATGACCAAAGCCAAAATCCCCTCTCGATTCGTTCCATGAACAAGAGGTCCACAAATTGAACGATCAAACCTTTAAACAGTTAGGATCATCTCGAAATTCCCATTTTGGTCAAACCTTTAAACAGTTAGGACCAAAGCTAAAATCCCCTCTCGATTCGTTCCATGAACGAGAGGTCCACAAATTGAACGATCAAACCTTTAAACAGTTAGGATCGTCTCAAATTCCCATCTTGGTCAAACCTTTAAACAGTTAGGACCAAAGCCAAAATCCCCTCTCGATTCGTTCCATGAACGAGAGGTCCACAAATTGAACGATCAAACCTTTAAACAGTTAGGATCGTCTCAAATTCCCATCTTGGTCAAACCTTTAAACAGTTAGGACCAAAGCCAAAATCCCCTCTCGATTCGTTCCATGAACGAGAGGTCCACAAATTGAACGATCAAACCTTTAAACAGTTAGGATCGTCTCAAATTCCCATCTTGGTCAAACCTTTAAACAGTTAGGACCAAAGCCAAAATCCCCTCTCGATTCGTTCCATGAACGAGAGGTCCACAAATTGAACGATCAAACCTTTAAACAGTTAGGATCGTCTCAAATTCCCATCTTGGTCAAACCTTTAAACAGTTAGGACCAAAGCCAAAATCCCCTCTCGATTCGTTCCATGAACGAGAGGTCCACAAATTGAACGATCAAACCTTTAAACAGTTAGGATCGTCTCAAATTCCCATCTTGGTCAAACCTTTAAACAGTTAGGACCAAAGCCAAAATCCCCTCTCGATTCGTTCCATGAACGAGAGGTCCACAAATTGAACGATCAAACCTTTAAACAGTTAGGATCGTCTCAAATTCCCATCTTGGTCAAACCTTTAAACAGTTAGGACCAAAGCCAAAATCCCCTCTCGATTCGTTCCATGAACGAGAGGTCCACAAATTGAACGATCAAACCTTTAAACAGTTAGGATCGTCTCAAATTCCCATCTTGGTCAAACCTTTAAACAGTTAGGACCAAAGCCAAAATCCCCTCTCGATTCGTTCCATGAACGAGAGGTCCACAAATTGAACGATCAAACCTTTAAACAGTTAGGATCGTCTCAAATTCCCATCTTGGTCAAACCTTTAAACAGTTAGGACCAAAGCCAAAATCCCCTCTCGATTCGTTCCATGAACGAGAGGTCCACAAATTGAACGATCAAACCTTTAAACAGTTAGGATCGTCTCAAATTCCCATCTTGGTCAAACCTTTAAACAGTTAGGACCAAAGCCAAAATCCCCTCTCGATTCGTTCCATGAACGAGAGGTCCACAAATTGAACGATCAAACCTTTAAACAGTTAGGATCGTCTCAAATTCCCATCTTGGTCAAACCTTTAAACAGTTAGGACCAAAGCCAAAATCCCCTCTCGATTCGTTCCATGAACGAGAGGTCCACAAATTGAACGATCAAACCTTTAAACAGTTAGGATCGTCTCAAATTCCCATCTTGGTCAAACCTTTAAACAGTTAGGACCAAAGCCAAAATCCCCTCTCGATTCGTTCCATGAACGAGAGGTCCACAAATTGAACGATCAAACCTTTAAACAGTTAGGATCGTCTCAAATTCCCATCTTGGTCAAACCTTTAAACAGTTAGGACCAAAGCCAAAATCCCCTCTCGATTCGTTCCATGAACGAGAGGTCTCTCGCCGTGCGAGACAGACTTTGCTGTCTCGCCGTGCGAGACAGACTTCGCTGTCTCGCCGTGCGAGACAGACTTTGCTGTCTCGCCATGCGGGACAGAGTTGACTGTCTCGCACACAAGACAGTTTTTAAACATTCAGAAACCGTTTCATAAACCGCCGACACGTGGCCACCAACTGTTCAAGAACGTGGGGAACGTCGTGGGCGAGAATCACGTTGATAACTACCAGAATAACGGAGTTTAAAACGTGGGAAAACAGTTACAGCGAGAAACTGTCAGACAGTATTTACTATCTCGCTGGGCGAGACAGCAAATTTACTGACAGCAAACACTGTCTCGCCCGCCGAGACAGCAAACACTGTCTCGCCCGCCGAGACAGCAAATGCTGTCTCGCGAGCACTATTCATACAGAGGTTATAAATACCCCCGAGGTGATTTCTTTGAGGGGTTTTCCCAGCAGAGATCCAAGGCTGATCAGAGAGCATCCATAGGCTGATTCTAGAGCAGAGAAGGCAGAGTACTCGAGCTTCTGGCAACTCCTTGATATTCAGGCTTTGACTTGATTTCAAGAAGAACGACTATCTTACCTTGATAAGATATCGTTTCAAGTTCTCACTTCGATAAACGAAGTCAGAATCATAAACCCCTCACGATTCAATCAGAATCTGTGATTTGGTGGTCCACGGGCTAACGCACCCCCGGCACAGGCAAAGATCCCACGCAAGCAGTGATCCAAACAACGATCCTGTGTTTGTTTCCCAAGAGTTGTAATTTTCATTTTGTTGTGTAAAAGAAGTCTTATAAAAAGGCTATTTCTTTTGAATTTATTGTAATCGACTGAAGATATAATGAATTCCATGACAAAACCAACTTTTGACGCAAACAATTGACTTCAAGGTGGAGATTCATGTTTATGATGGGAGTGTTGACGTCAAGAGGCTTGATGACTGGATCGAGCGGATGGAGACGTATTTTACTCTTTATGGCTATTCGTCGAAAGAGAAGATTGTGTTCGCGACTTTAAAGCTTTCAGGGAACGTGTTGATGTGGTGGAAATCCTACTGCAAGCAGGAGAAGAAGGTGGTGTCGTAGAACAAGTTCAAGGAGTTACCGAGGAAGCAGTTCTACCCGGTGAGATTCCTTGAAGAACGTTGGTACAAGTGGTACGGCTTGCGCCAAAGGGTCAATCAAACCGTTCAAGAATACACTACGGAGTTCCAGCAGTAGGCGATGGTCCTTAACATTGCGACAGAGGAATATTCCGTGTTTATGAAGTATATGGCGGGATTGAGCGATTTCATCCGAAAGGAGATGAAACTATTCACGGTGGAATCAATTGCAGAGGCGAGCGTGAAGGCTATTGCCCCTGAGGGCAAGAAAAAGAAGGGCAACGAGGCTAAGGGAGACTCCAAACAGACGGGAGGCAAGTCTAGTGGTTCTAAATCTAAGGAGGAGAAGAAGAAGGGTGTTCCAGGGAAGGCAGGGTTGATTTGTAGTCACTGCGAGAAGACAGGGCACACAGCTAATCGGTGCTGGGAGAAGTATCATCATCTCAAACCAAGAGGGTTGAAGAAGAAGGAGGAGAAAAAGGCATTGGGAGAAGTATCATCATCTCAAACCAAGAGGGTTGAAGAAGAAGGAGGAGAAAAAGGCATACATGATAGCTCAAGGTCCGAAAAGGAGGAGAAAAAGGCATACATGATAGCTCAAGGTCCGAAAGAAGTCCCGGGGATGACAGAACCCAACAACAGTCTCAACCTTATGACGGGGAAGCAGACCATGAAAGAGGACGACGACCCGAGAGAGCAACTCTTTGTTCTTAAGTTGCAAGTGAAGACCAGTTTGGTCGATGCCATTGTTGATTCGGGCAGTGAGAAGAATTTAATATCTGAGGCATTGGTGTAGAAGCTGGGTCTGAAGACGGTCAAGAATCCGAAGCCCTATCCATTGGGGTGGATTCAGAAAGAGGAGAAATTGAGTGTAGTTGATCAATGCACTGTCAGATTTGCGCTCCACGAGTCGTATATTAACGAGGTCACGTGCGACATCGTTCCATTGGATGTTTGTCAGATTATACTGGGCAATACGTACTTATGGAATAGATGTGCAATCTACGAGAGGCGGGCTCAGAAGTATACCTTCACTAAGGATGGTGTAAAGTTCATATTTCGTTTGGCATCTCTTCCGAGGGAGACAAGCTTGGGGATGATGACGCGAGCGAAGAGACTAGTGAATGCAAGCAAGAAGTTTGTCTTGTTGTGCATTAGACTTTCAGAAAAGCCATCGATAAAGGATTGCAACTTAGAGCGAACGATGACTATGACGAGACGCGGGACGAATGAGTTGTTTCTGATCGGACATCGAGACCGGATTCCTAGCAAGGCCAGGTGGTGCAGAAAAGATGGAGGAGCTCAAGAGTTTCCTCAGCAAAAGTTCTAACTTGAACGGGACTTCAAGTTCCTAAAGAGGAGACCCATGATACGGGTGTATCTTCTCTTCGGAACTTAGCGATCTTCATGGGAGCTTGAGGATAGATGATTCTCATGATAACATGAGAATAGAGGTATCAAACAGTACAAGGAAACGCAGGAGAAAGCGTGGAACGAGACGACGAGCAGAAGAATCAACGTATCCAGTTTTCAGCCTGTGAGTCGACTCATAACAGTCATGAGCCGACTCATCAGGTTGAGTCGACTCATGATTGTCATGAGTCGACTAATCGCTGGTTTTTAAGTTTTGTCCAGTTTCGGACGAGTCGACTCATCTCAGTCATGAGTCGACTCATCGATGGTTTCCTGGTTCATTTGGGTTTCTGTTCACACGAATTCCTGTTAGTTTTGGGTCTGGTTATTTACCAAATTATCATCCACGTTTGTACACCTATATAAAGGATTGTTTTAGGGTTTCTAACCAATCAGAGATAATTAAGAGAGATTCTAATCATTGTATTAGGGTTTAGTGAGAATTGAGAGTTTGTTCTCGATTCTAGTAAGATTGTGAGAGAGGAATTGTAATCTTTTCATACTCATAATCTAGAGAAGGTAATTTCCTTCGCCATATACTGAATTATGCTTGTGTTTCTGTTATCCTCTTCTCAACCCACCTTTGATAATTCCGCGATCAAAGGTGCTCGCACGGCAACTCGTATCAAACACCATGTTAATGATTTAATTTTTAAAATAATGAAACTAATATTATATTTACCAAACACCTTCTTCTTTGAATTTTCATCGGTACTATTTCCAGGTGTTGATAAGTCAGGAATATATTGAGTTGATTGACTGTCATCGCCATCAACCAGCGTCATCGAGTGATTTTTTATCCTTTGATAAAAAAATTAGTATTAGAACAATGAATACATTACATACAATTAAAAAATATAATTTTATTAATAAGATAATAGAAATATTACCTTTCGAACAGTTAGCAGTAACAGCCCATTGAGTTTTTCATCTTCCACATCAGTATCAACGATTTTATTAACTGTGTAGTCTTCAATGTATTTACTTGTGTTAAACTTTGTAACCTTAACATGAAAATGCATAATTCTACCAATTAATCTCTTGGTTGCAAGTGGAATCTCCTTGTTGTCTGCTTTTTCAATTTCATCTATTAAATTGAAAACGTATTAAAATTTTATTATGATTTCGATATAATTAACCAAACCTAGCGAAGATGCAAATTCTAAAGGACCAATTTTCATCAAACGAAGAATGTCATGATGAAATGTTATAAATGTAGTGATGCATATTCCATCCGTCACTTGTAAGGTAAGTTTGTACATAAAGTTAAATACATATTTGCGTTATGTATTGATTATTCAACTTAAATCTCAAAAAATAATTTCAAGTAGTAATTTAGAATTTTAATTTCTAAAAATTTTTTAGATCATCTGCCTTTTCTTCGATAATCTTTCAAAGATCAGCTCTGACTTTAAACGGTTTTAATTATAGTAATTTCGGTTTAATAATTCTTCCAAGATAACTACTTTTTTATTTTAAGATTTTTAATTTATTTAATATTTAATTGTTTTTTTTTTTGTCAATGAAAACTTTATATTCATTTACCAATTTGGAAGAGTTAATTACATCATATCAAAACCAGATAAGAAACTGGTTCTCAAAACTCAACTAAGATATATACAGACACTCAACTCTATCTCTTACATGAATTGGGATTTTTTCATTCAAAATTTTTGAGAAAATAGAGAACTTAATATCTCGGAAGATTGCCACAGGTTGTCTAGCTTTACTCTGGAAAATTCTTTGATTCCTCTCCTGCCAAATCAGATATACTGAGACAGATAAAGCAATTCTCTTGAGTTTTTCAGTATAACCCTTCCTCTTCAGCCTATGACTGTACCAATTAACAATACAACTCCAGTCACACGACCTCCAGCTGAAGTTCAGCCAATCCAGCACCAGATTCCAGACAGTATTTGAAAACTGACACTCAAAAAACAAGTGACTGCAGGATTCTTGATATCTTGAACAAAGAACACATTGATTTGTATTGAGGATGTTCATCTTGCATAGTCTGTCCTGAGTTAATAATCTTGATTGAACAGCAAGCCAAAGGATGAAAGCATGTTTAGGAAAATGTATATTGTCCCAAACAGTATTTGCCCAGTCAACTAGAGGTGCAGGTTGTATCAGTAACCTGTAAACAGATGATATATGTACTTTTCCTCCAGAGCAGCATTTACCAATAATTTCCTGCAGATTATCTACATTCCCAAATCTGTTAATCAATTTGTCTCTGGCTTTTATTATTTGTTTCCACATCCAAGAGTCATTTGATCTTGACTGAACTTGCCAGATATCAGCTCTCTGCAGATAATGACCATGAATCCATTTTATCCATAAGATGTCTTTCTTAAGATGGATCATCCATAAGAGTTTAAGCGCCGCTGAAAGATTCCAAAAGCTAGCAGAGAAAACACCTAAGCCTCCAGATTTTTTCTCTTGACAGATTGAAACCCAAGATACTAATGATATCTTATGGTTCCAAAGGAAATCAGAGCACATACTATCAATTTTCTGAAGAACTTTCTTAGGCAAAAGATAATTGCTAGTCCAATATATATATATACCCAGGATAACAGTTTTAATCAGCTGCAATCTGCCAGCAAAGGATAGTGATCTTTTCTTTTGCCAATTCTGGATCTGCTCTGAGATTTTGCTAATCAAGGGGGAACAGTCCATCCAGGTCAATCTCTTTGTAATCAATGGCATACCAAGATACCTCACAGGTAAAACCCCCTCAGGGAAATTAAGGTATGAGCAAATCTGAGCTTTGAGATTCTCATCAATCCCATTCATGTAGATTGAGCATTTGTTAGGGTTAATACTCAAACCAGAGACCTGACAGAATTCTTTGAGGCAGTTGTGAAGCTTAATAATAGAGTACATATCAGCCTTCCCAAAAAGCAGCAAATCATCAGCAAAGAACAAGTGGGTAATGTTTAATCTTGAGCACATTGGATGAAATTTGAATAACCCATCATGTCTGAGAGAGTTGAGTTTTCTAGACAGGTATTCCATACCCAGTACAAAGAGATAAGGAGAAAGAGGATCTCCTTGCCGTAAACCCCTAGCACTTTGAAAAAATCCATGAAGAGATCCATTAAGTGACAGGGAGAATTTTGGTGTAGTGATGCATTCCATAATCCATTTAATCATTCTATTTGGGAAACCAAGTCCCACCAGCATAGCTTCAATAAAGTCCCAACTAATGGTGTCAAAGGCTTTTCTCAAATCAATGTTGAGAGTAGCTCTAGGTGATGAATGCTTCCTACCATAGTGCTTGATAAGTTCATGAGCAAGAAGGATATTATTAGAAATAATTCTCCCCTTAACAAATGCACTTTGGCCTTCACTGATTAGAAAACCCATAACCCTCTGAATTCTGGAAGCAATAATCTTAGAAATGATTTTGTAGACACAATTACAACAAGAAATAGGACGGAAATCAGATGGAGTTTTAGGATTTAAAACCTTAGGCACCAATGTGATTGAAGTGGTATTTATAGCACCCAGAAGTTTGCCAGAGCTAAAGAACTCTTCCACTGCAAGGTATAGGTCCTCATCAATTATGTTCCAAGCTGCTTTAAAGAAAGAGGCATTATATCCATCAGGGCCAGGAGCTCTATCATCAGGCATAGAAAAGATAGCTTGTTTTATCTCTTCTCTGGAAATAGGGAGGATCAGATCATTGCTTTGAGAAGAGGAAAGAATAGGGCCATTTGCAATCACTTCAGAATCTGGTCTGGAAACAGGTGGAGATGTGCCAAGGAGTCTCTGATAGTATTCAGTGAATTCTGTAATGATATCATCCATTTCAGTGATTCTATCTCCATTATCAGAATATAGAGATAAGACTCTATTATTGTGCCTTTTTGCTTTCATAATGGCATGAAAATAATGAGTGCATTTGTCACCATAGATCCCCCATTTGATATTGGCTTTTTGCCTATAGAAAGATGTTTCACAGTTAAGAAGCCTGACATATTTGCTTAAACATTCCCTTTCTTTAGCAATCAGCACAGGACTGAACAAATCAGAGTTTAGTTGCTTTTGAGCCTCTGCAAGTTGATCCTTAGCCCTCAACACTTGTTCACTAATGTTCATAAAATGCTTTTTATTCAGCTCCTTTAAGACAACCTTGAGCTTCTTTAGTTTAGTATGAAATTTGAACATTCTGTAACCCACAACATCTTGGTCCCAGACTGATTTTACTGCTGAGAGGAAATCAGGGTGGTTAGTCCACATTTTAAAAAATTTGAATGGCCTCTTACCCTCATAAGTATCATCAACAATGGTAATAAGGGCTGGAGAGTGGTCTGAACAAGATGGAGGTAGGAATTCCACTTGGCTTGAAGTATATTGTTGCACCCATTCTTCATTGATAAGAACTCTATCGAGTCTACTCCAGATTCTTGTGTCTTTATCTTGCTTATTACACCAAGTATAAAAGCATCCTGTGGTTTTGAGATGCACAAACTGACACGAGGATATGAAATCCTGGAAATCTTCAGTTTCTGACTCAGTTACCATAGCACCACCAATTTTCTCTCCATTATTGATGATAGAGTTAAAATCTCCTCCAATAACCCAGGGACTGGTGACAGATTGTTTGAAAGCCAAGATATCATGCCAGAGGGATTTCCTTCCAGATATATCATTAAGAGCATATACCACAGTGATTATACCTGATAGTTTGCTGTCTTTTGAAGCTATTGCACATGTCATGAATTGATTTGAGGAATTTATGAGCTGAACAGATAAAATCTCACTATTCCAGAGAATCCAAATCCTAGCATTATTTGCTTGATGACAATTAGAGATCCAAGTCCAGTCTTTAACCACTTTTTTAGCAATAGATTGCAATTTATCACTAACAACTTTTGTTTCTAAAAGAGCTATAAAAGGAAGATTATATTGATGTATGAATTGCTTCACCATCATATGTTTAGAGGATTTATTAAATCCTCTAACATTCCAAATAGCTAGGTGCATCCAGATATAGTACCACCTCTATCAACACTAGAGGGGTCTAATTCTTGCATCTGTTGATCCAGGGGGGAGAAAAGTGATACCTGAGAATATGATACACCTTCAGCATTTGCTTTTGCTTTAGAGTTAACTCTGCTGGCATAATTTCCTCTGCTGATACTGGTAAAACCTGTGGCATTCACTGTGGGAGATTGTAGAACATAAGTTAGGCCAGCATTTTCACCATTGACTTTTACTGTTTGTGCATGTTTTTCAGGTGTTTGCTCCTTATTTCCAGGTTGTCTTATGAAAACATGCTCAACCACTTCCTGAGTCTGAGTTTGCTCTCTGGAGATTTCCTTCTCCTTTTCCTTTTCCTTTTCAGATGTCACCACACCATTTTGTTTTGCATGTGCACCAGAGACTTGAGTGGCTGTCTTATTAACAGGAACCCAAACTTTCCTTCCAGCTTTCCTTCTACAATGTTCAGTTACATGGCCAATAATATTACAAGAATCGCACCATCTTGGCTTGAGCTCATATACTACTTTCTGAGTATAACATTTCCCATCAGGATCCTGAATTATGAGCTGATCAGGCAAGGGGGTTTTTAAAGGGAGGTTAATCTCAAGAAGCACTCTAGCATAGGAAATCCTCTGTCTTGATGCTGTAAGTTTATCAGTAGTGATTGGTTTCCCTATAAGGCTAGCAATTTTACTTATCCCAGTAGCAGACCATAAATTCAACCTCAAGTTGGGGAATTGAACCCACATAGGGTAGCTATTGTCTTGTAACTTCTCCATGTCAATGTCTATCTTCCAAGGCATAAGAACTAAAGGTCTTGAGCCAAAAAACCAAGGTCCAGCTTCCAGAATATCATCCTTATGCTTTTCAGATTGAAAATCAAAGAGGAAGATACCAGGTCTAATTAAATGCACTTCAGGGATAGATATTTTCTCCCACAGCTTCTTAACATAAGTTTCCATTGATTTATACCTGACATTAAGCCCAATAACATGCCCAATTAAGGCATGCTTCCAGTATGATTCACCCTCTTTCCACTCATCCGCAGTAAATAAGACAGAATTAGCCTGAGCAGGTGGGATAAAATTTATATTTAAGCCATTTCCTTGCTTCCTATTATCTGTGAATAAACTCACAAAGGATTTCAAATTTCCAGAATTTGCTGGTATCTTTTCATTTTCCTTGGAAATGTGATCAGAATCAGCATTTCGATTTTCAGAATCAATATTATGATCGACATGAGAGCTTAGATCTTCATTATTCTTTCCTTCTAGAATAACATCCTCAACAAAACCAGATTCAATATCTTCCTCAAAATCATCTGCCCAATTGATAGAGTTAGAAGAGTTACCAAGCTGGCGAGAGATCAGGACACCAGATTTCAATAGCGGAGATTGAGGATGAGATAATGGATAAGATTTAGCCAGAACCTCATCCATTAGCATCTTCTTTCTAGCACCCTTTGGACCAGTACTATCCATCATCATCTCAGAGCTCAAGGAAGTAGACACACCTTTTACTGTTCCATTGTTTCTCTGATCATCACTATCGATTTCCACAGCATCATCAGATCCCTCAGCCATAGGAGATGAGGAAGGGTAGACGAAGATGGAATCCCTCAGTGCAGTATTAGCAATACCCTTACTCCCATTCTTCTTCTTCTTCTTCATCGTAGATCTAAGCGGAGGCGCACAGTAGCGGGAGAAAAATCGCCCGCTAACGTGCACCTAACAACCCGCTACTTTCTTAAAGTTTTCCTTCAATATTTAATTGTTTAGGATATTACTTTGAAAGGTCGTTGATTTATTAATTTTGGTTATTTAATTTTAAAAAAAATTAACTATTTAGGATATTATTAATTTTATTTTTTAAATATTAAGCTGTTTAAATACTTAACTGTTTTCAACGATCATTGATTTATTAATTTTGGTCTTTGATTTATTTATTTCAATGGAAAACTAAAGTGCCCACTCAATTATCCTAAAACCAAATAAGAAATTAAAAATTTTGAGAATTGAAGATTTTATGGATTTCTTACAATGTCATAAATCCAACATACAGATCCATCGCCCAAACACTTCCTTCGTGCAATGGTTAGAAGTACTTTAAGAAAAAAAAATTTCCGGTCTGATTACGTTGACTTTTGGTAGCTAATGTTGACATAATGATATACGCACATAAAGATTCCGGGCTAAACCGAGGCATGTAGGGGGCTAATCTGATATTAATTTATGTCGGTCTGGAACTCTTTGTACTGCGTAGGGTCGAGAGATGGATAGGGACCGGGGAGCGGGAAGAGATGCTGACTCAATTCTTGAGATGTGACTCTACGTAACAAGCTTCTTCAGTACAGCGTCCGCTCTTGTGGTTGGGATGTTTTCGGCCGGAGGCGGCTTGAAACGGTCCAACAAAGGATTTAATTAGAGTCAAGTTGATACTTGAGGAATAGTCCATGGGGAACTAAGGGGCTGTTTGGTTGACCTAAAATTTTAGAGTCTTACAGTTTTGAAGCAAAAAGTAGGTTTTTGAGCCATTACATGATTTCAAAACTACGGTTTGGTTTACCCTTTTTTTTTTTTTGAAAAATAGCTTTCTAAACAACAGCTAAAACAATGAATTTTATGGAAAGCCCAATTCCTCTATTTTAGCTCGGAAATAGGCTAAATTTTTTGACATTTGGTCCACCTAAGCAATTCCGCTCAAGAAAAGCTTTCTATGATGATGTTTTTCTTATTTTTTGAAAATAAAACAAACAAGAGTTTTGAATATGTTTTCGTATTCTTTACTTTATCATTCCATATCAAACACAAGTCGATGGGCAATTAAAGAATGAGACTTTCTACGGTGATAAACCCAATAACTTTAGCATATGTATAAATATATAATTGTGTACATAGACTCCTTGTCGTATTAATCAATTGCAAAGGTACCTCATGTAATTCTCTTTGTTGCGGATAGAATCTCCATAGTTTTACGCATAGAGAATAGACCCTCTTGGTGAATTGCTTTTTACTTATAAAATCATTAAAAATGTTTGAGAATGTTGACAGACCCCTATCTATGGTTCTATTGGTGAGGATAAACAATCAATTTTTTTTTTTTTTTACGTCCACTAGGAGTGTGTATTTGCACTTGGGTCAATACTACAGGAGGTCTCTTTCAAAACAATATAAACTATAGAGAGTCTACTCACAACAATTGAAACTATAAGAAATCTCTTTGCAATTGGGTGATATTACAAGGAGTCTGTTCTCAATAAACCCTAGATATCGAGTTAAGGTTGAACGTTGTACTGATAGAGTAGTCTTACATTGATAAAGCATTTTGAACACTAATATTATGCAATGAATACATCGATTTAGAATCGATTGTGAACCACGTCCACGATACCCTCCGTTGGATTTATTTTTCTTGTTTGAGATCAGTTATGGCTAGTGGGCAAAATTTGTGCTAAATTTCACAAAATCACCTTAACTTCTGATGACTATCGGATAACCATTCATAGCTTTCAAAAATATCAAAAGCCTACCTTAAGTTTACGGTATCAGAAAATCTCTAGCTTTAAGCTTTTATCAGAAAAGTGCTAACAACGTAAACCGCAATTTTCACATAGATAAGTAAAACTATGCGGGTGGACATTTTCCCAGTGAAAATTGTGTTTCAAAGCTTTTATAGGGATTTTCTAACAAAATATTAAAATTAAAGAGAGTTTTCTGATAACCCATAAATTTAAAGGAATGTTTTTTGATATTTAGAGTGTTATAGGGGTTATTTGATAATCATCCGAAGTTAATGGGGTTTTCCGATATGAAGCCAAAAATCTGTGCAGAGTGCCTTCTATACAATATCGTGTAGCAGATATTACTAATTAGTACAATGATCAGTCTACTAACCACTTCACTTATAATCAATAGCAATTATAATGATATACACTAATGGGGATAATTGGCTCATTTGTTACTATATTAATCTCGTAATTGGACGTTCATACGTACGTTTTAATTACTTGGATGACTAGTCATGTAATTAAATACTAATTAGATTGTTAATCGCTTCTAATATTTTCCATCAATTAACATAACGAATTTTCGTTACGTGATATAAAAAGTCTTGGTCATTTGACATAATTGATATATTTTTATGTATAATATATTGATCATATATGGACATGAAATTTGTGACATATCGGGAAACTTGTATTAAGGAATTATATTGCATTTGGCATCTTGTTCTTGCCCCGTTTGGCAAAGGGTTAATGAAGAGGGGTTAAAGAGAATGATTAATGTACTTAGCCCATTTGATAATCCAAATGACTAAATTATTAACCCGTTAAATAAGTTTTATTTTAGCCCTTATGATCAGTTTTAGTGTTTGGGGATAACAATGATTTTGACTATTTTCTTTAAGTATTTGGGAATAACAATGATTTTGACTATTTTCTTTATAATTAGAAGGGTTAACTCTTATTCCATCTAAATAGGAGTATTAGTTAACTCATTTTAACCCATCTAGAGGGGTTAACTTAACTCTTCTATATTTTTTATGTTTGACAAATTATGGAGGGTTAACTCACTTTAACCCTTATATAGATTTGTTGTGTTTGGCATGTTAAGAAGGGGTTAAGTCTCCTTAACCCCCCACTTAACCCTTTGCCAAACGGTACCGAAGATATTAACTCATGACATATTGAGTAAGCTACATTAATTGCTTAAATATAAGGGTTTTTCTATATAGAGTGCCCATGGGCACTCTATAGAATAGGAGAGAGATAGAGAGAGATGATTGAGGAGGGGGCCCACCTGATTTGCATTGGGATCCCCTCCCCAATCATCTCTCTCTATCTCTCTCCTCTCTTATAGAGTGCCCATGGGCACTCTATAGAAAAAACCCTAAATATAAATGAAGGTGTACACCTCAAATTGTCGGAAAGTGTTAGAAGTGAGTGGTTATCTAATTAGTATTTAGTTACATAACTGATCACCCAAACAATTGAAATAATTATATGAACATCCAATTATGAGATAAGTAAAATGAACATTGATCTAATTAACCAGACGCTAATGATATGTACATCAAATGATATGTACACTTCAAATTAATGTGTACTAGTTTCTATATGGAACTTAGTATTATGATACGGGCGTGCACATAATATTGCACGATTTTGATATTAACAAATGTTTATGTAACTTTCCCTCTAAAAATTATACTGTAAATTAGAAGTATCGCTAAAATAATATTGTTGGAGGTCTTATTACTCAATAGGGTTATTTGTGCACATACCGCTTAGACCATGGACATTTGTAAAACTACCTCCCAAATCATGGTCTTGGCAAAACAACTCAAGAATCATCAACTGTGAAAAAACTACCTCTAAGATCAACAAATCATCAACTTGGAGAGTAAAGATTGACTATTTTGTTGATAACTCAGCATTGCAATTACAAATTAGCCTATTAATGTTGATGATTGATTGATTTGAGAGTACTTTTCAAAATTGATGATATATAGTGGCGCAAATATTGAGATTTAGAGGGCATTTTGCAAATACCAATGACATAGAGGATATATACGTAAAATTACCTTCGTTAGATCAGAGATACATGACTCTGCCACCGAGCATTTATGAACTTATTGTTGTCAAATGGTTTGACTCGCAGCAGTTGGAATTTGGAGCCGTTGGGAATTTCCAAGGACATGATGAAGTTATGTAGTCAAAAGTGTATCGGTTGAACAGTTGTTAATTCTGATTGTATCTTGCTATGCAGTCAAAGTGGTACGTGGCGAACACTTGTTAATTTTTGTATTCACAAGATTATCCAAATTCCAAGGGTCCTGAGTTTATAATAACCCATAAATAAAATGAGTAGAGGCCGCAAATATTATGGACACCTCTCGATTGAATGTGTATCAGTTGAACAGTTGCAATTGTTTTGATCTTAGATTAGTGTACCTATAACTAGGCCTTTCAAAAAGCCGCGTCCGGCCGCCGGGCAGGGCGTCGGCCCCGGCCCGGGCCAGCCTCAACCGAAAAGTTCGGGCCTGGACGAGTTCAGGTCGCGGCTGCCTCAGCCGGCACTCGGCCGAGGCCCGGACCCCCCGGCCGGAGCAACCGTCACCACATGGTGACCGCTTGCCGAAAATACCGGCCGGGACGAGCTAGCCGTCTCGGCCCGCCAACGAGTCAACCAGAGGACCGTCTGGCAAAACGCACCCGGGCCGAGGCAACGGTCACATAGGTACCGTTGCCGAAAAACTCCGCGGGCAGGGCATACCAGCACTGGCCGGCGCAACGGTCACCAGAGTGACCGTTGGCAAAAACGACCGCCTGGGCAACGGTCACACTGAGTGACCGTTCCGAAAAAAATCTGGCCCGGCTGGCCCGGTCCAACGTCACCAGAGTAGACCGTTGTGGCCCAAAACGACCGGCGTCGGTCGGGCCAGCCCAGCCCGACCGGCACAACGGTCATTCCGATGACGTTGTGGCCAAACAGATCGTCGTGGCCGGGACCGACCCGGCCCGGCCCGGGCCGGCCATAAGGCCATAATCGGTCGTTTGAGCGTTTTGTCCCCAAAAACGGTCAAAAAATGCCTATTTTGTGAGGTTATTTTGGTCATTTGCTTAGGGGGCTGGTTCTATAAATAGAGAGGGGTTTTCATTTGTTTTCTTCACACCAAAACTCATCTACTTCTCTCTTATACTTTTATACTCTCTCTTACACTCTTATACTTTCTAATCCTTTCATCAAATGGCTTCCAGATCTGATTATGAAGAGCAAAACCTATCTCCCGATCCTGAAATGAGTCCTCCTACTGGGTCTACTCCTACCGAAGTTAATCCCGAATCCGGTGGCGACGAATCTGCACCAAGAGCTCCTAAAAGGCCAAGATCCGATGTATTGAATTTTTACGAGAAGATCGACGTCACCAAGGATGAACACAGTAGGATCCTCACCCAGATGGCTATGTGTGTGTTGTGTGGCAAGATTTTTCAAGCTCATCATAAGAGCGGCACCAACCACCTCAAACGCCATTTAGATAAACACAACAAAGGCCAGTTTAAAAAAATTTCTCGTCAAACCTGTCAATGTGATATTTTAAAATATTATCAGGAGGAACAAGAAAAAATAATTTCTTATTTTAAAAATTTAAACTGTAAATTTTCTTTAACTTCTGATATTTGGACATCTAGAGCACAAACTGGATATTTATGTATCACAGCACACTGGATTGATGAAAATTGGCAAATGTTTAAAAGAGTTGTTTCTTTTATTGCAATAGAAGAGTCACATACTGGTGCTAATGTTGCAAATTTAATAATTGAAGAACTTATGAAATTAGAAATTTCAGAAAGAATATTTTCTCTTTCACTAGATAATGCAAGTAATAACAATGTAGCTGTTGATTTTATCAGATCATCTTTATCATTGCCATGTCATGGTGATCTTTTTCATATTAGGTGCATCTGTCATATTTTAAATTTAATTGTTCAAAGTGCATTTACTGAAATTAAACCCATGATAGAAAAGGTTAGAACAGTTGCTTATATGCATAATGCTTCTGAACAAAGACTTAAAAGATGGAAACAATTTTGTAAAAGAAAAAATATAAAGCCCAGACTAATTCCAAAAGATGTTGACCATAGGTGGAATTCCACCTATGCAATGTTAAGTGTAGCCATAGAATATAAAGACACTATAACTGATTTTATAAACTATTATGTTTCTAGTTCTAGTTCTGGTAGCACTTATAGAATAACTGAAGATGAATGGACAATTATATGTAATTTAAATGAAATGTTATAAGTTTTTTATGATGCTGCTATAATGTTATTATCTGGCTGTTATTATCCAACCATTACTTTAGCTGCTTTACAAATTTTAAATATTCAAATTTTTTTTGGGAAATATCGTATGGATGATACTTTTGGACCTATGGTTTTTCAAATGGAGATCAAATTTAATAAGTACTTTAGGCCTATTCCTCATATTTTTGGTTTGGGTGTTCTTATTGATCCATGCTTGAAGGATATTGGCCTTCGAAGTTTGTTACAATCCTTGTATGGTAATCAGATTATAGACTTAGATGATGGAACCACCCTTACTGCTACTACTCATCATTTAGCTATTAGAAATTATTTTCAAACCTTATATGATGAGTATGCATCTAGACATGGTGTAGCTACACAACAGTCTACAGCTTCGGTTTCTTCGAGCTCATCCCGAGGTAAAAGTGTAAGTTTTGATAAGTATGCAATGGTAGCTGAGCTAACTGGTGGATCTGGACTTGGATCGTCATCATTGGAGGTTTCTAAAATAGATGAATATTTATCTGCTTCTTTAGTTAAATGTCAAGGAAATGTTTTAGATATTTTGCAATTGTGGAAAGTATATGGATCAATTTCGTATCCTATACTTTTCACCATGGTTCGTGACTTACTAACAGTGCAGGTTTCGACGGTAGCTTCGGAATCCGCCTTTAGCACAGCAGAACATTTGATCGACGACCACAGGACATGCTTAGATCTGTATACTGTACAAGCAGTGATGTGCTTACAAGATTGGTGGAGGTACGAGAAGCGAACGCAAGACATCGATCGGATGGCTGGAATTGAAGATAAATTTGAAGAATTGGAACTAGCAGATAGATATAAAGAATAAATTATAATTTTTATATCTTAGCTTAAATTTTGTAAAGAATTATTTTGGAAATAGTTGCAAATAATAGTGATATAGGTGAGTAGATGCCAACCTAGTTGGGATGTACTTATCTATTGTGATGCGATAAATTCCAAAATAAATTTGTACTTGTAATTTGTAAATGATTTATTAATTATTAATAAAAAATTTGTTTTTTTCCAAAATAAATTTGTACTTGTAATTTGTAAATGATTTATTAATTATTAATAAAAAATTTGTTTTTATCATTTTTTATTTGTAATTTATGTGATTTATTAATTATTAATAAAAAATTTGTTTTTATCATTTTTTATTTGTAATTTATGTCATTTTAAGTGCTTAATAAAATTATTGTTTTTATTAATTTTTCTTGTCTTTTTTTGTATAATTTAAAATTTAAATAAAATTTAAAAATTTTGATAAAAAAATTTAAAAAAATTCCGGGCCAGCCCGGAACCTGGCCCGGTCAGGTCCGGGTCCGGGTCCGGGCTCCGGTTTTGCCCAGCCCGGGCCCAGATTTTCGGGCCAGGCCGGCCCGGCCCGGCCCGGTCCGGATGGACAGGCCTACTTAAACCAGCTTTAGTGACCTCTAATTGTAGCCTTTCAAATATGTAGAGCTTATTAATGATCTCAGAGTTAAGAACCTTTAATTTTATCTATACTAGGAGAGATACACGTGCATTGCACGTTGTTATTTGTTCAGTTTATTTCTTTAGCGTAACTTGGTTATAAAAGCTTTTTTTTTAATCTCAACTTGATGATGTAATATTATCTGTGAACTTTCTTAATACTTATATTTATTTTTTATTTTATGTGTCGTTGTGACCATAAGCAATGTAAGCTACAAATTATTGGAAAAGATTATTCGCTTATAAACCATGATCAATTTAAGCTACACATTATTCGAAAAGATTATTCGCTCATATAGCAATCAATTTCTTCAATGCCTCTAATCTAATAATAACATATGACATAAAATTCTTATGAAGTAAAAAAAGAAAAGGGAAAAAACTTTTGTCTTAATCCCTAATGACTGTAGAATAAGAAAACATATCATAATTTAAGAAAACCTCTCCATAAGTTTGCAAAGATAACCACATTAAACTATTACGTTGCTCAATTCTTATTATTTTAAAACTACTTCATCAAATCATTGAAGTAACTATTACATCCGCAATTCTTAAATTATTTTGATATCAACTTCTCCAATCAAGAGTAAAAAAAAGAAATTAGAGGGAAATTAGTCCCTCAAATTGCTAATTATACAATTGATTTGAATAACTAATTTCAAATAACTTAAGAATTGATTTACCTAATAATAATTTCAATGCTTTGACGAACTAATTTCAAAATATGAAAGGTTTAAGGGACTACTAAAAAATACTTTACTCAATAATTAATTAATTCTATAATTTGGTATCAATCAATTGGTTAATATTTACACGTGCAATACATATTATGTTTACAATGCTAATGTGCTCTAAGCTTCCCTCTACTCTTTAGTTATTTACCAATTCTAATTAGATTATTTTTTTTATTAATCGGTTTTGAATGGAGAGAGCTTTAATTCGAGAGTTTAACCTTCTTTATACTCTTTAATTGTCAACCAATTCTAATTAGATCAATTTTTTTATTAATTAGTTTTGAATGGAGAGAGCTTTAATTTAGAAGTTTAATTTTAATTTAATGGCTTTAGTTGATAGCCACTTATAATTAGGATAAGAATGTTAATATTAAAAATGATTAGGGGTAAAATTGACCAATAACAGTTTCTCAAGAACTCTCGCTTTTAGAGGGAGTATGATAGCTCTTTGATCACATGGGCTATTTATTTTCTTAATCGTATTTATTTATCTCATATTAGTTTTGTGTTTTTCATGTCTCTTATACCATCGTTATTCGTATTCGACTTTGACTGTTTCGGGTGAGAAAACATTCGTTTAGGAGAGAGTTGTCAGAGTCGAGGATGTTGTTGTGGATGCTCATTTGATTCTTGTGGTTGGCGAATTTGTTAGTGGAGTCTCTTATGCAAACCACTAAACAAGTGTTTAGAATGCACCAAGGTTTGACGCCCCAATGCCCCCCCCCCAAGTTGGTGACTTGAGGGAAAATATGGTGGAAGTAAAATTCAAATTAAGAATGAAATTAGACTTGGACATTTTCTTACCACTGCTATATATCTCTGTCTTTTATGCTAACTCGAATAGTGCTCGGTGTGACTTTGGACGAGTTGATGATGTTTGACCCTGAGCAAGGGACAAAAGACCATGCTGCTCAACTAGCCTCTGCATGTCCGGCTTTTTCGTCAACCTATAGGCTTGACACGTGACGTCTCCTTATTGGCTGATTCTCAAAAGTTGGTTTTCTAGCATAACATTTATGAATATGAACTCAGGGGTTTTTTATTCGATCATATCCATATTCGCATGACATTATTCGATCATATCCATATTCGTATTTGTCATGCCTTGCTTCCCAGAAATACCTGATGGGCAGGCTAGGCAGCATATATGATTGGGCCAAACACCGCCTAAAAGTATATTATTTAAGCCTACATCTCATCCACCATATCCAGAACGGAATATCATACATAAATATAAACATAGGGAAACTGAGCCACAACAAATAACGCATACACAATACAAAAACTTAGCGAAAATAAAGATACTAAAACAAAAGTAGATAACAAGTTCTGCAAATGCTGAATAACATAAAGGGTATCACAATTCTGATATCAATGTCATCCTCACAGAGAACATAATAACAAGGTCGCATAGCCATGCAAGTCTGGAATAACAACTAAAATAACTAAGTACATAAGAGCCACTATATAATAACAAAAAGGTAAACATGAATAATAAAGTCTAGTAACGAGCAAGCTAGAACAGATACTGGATAAATAGATAGATTAGTTGGTTGGTGATAACCCCATCTACTAAAAATCACTAGACTTAGGGGTGCTTGAAATCAAGGATGAAATGCCTGGATGCACCACTGATGTGCAAACGAGGACGGTCAGAAAGTAGTCTAGCAAGTGATAAAATAAAGAAGTGATTTTTACATATAACATGTATCATGAATGGATAACTAGTATAAATGAAAGAAAGACTATATAACTTCATCACTTTGTTTTCTTTCATGAATAAGAAACATGCATCTCGAAATCTAAATCACAAAACAGAGCTAGCAAATAACCAGATATACAACAATACAGAGATCACAGCGAAAGTGCGCCTTAAATTCTTGAGTGTGATGCAAGGGTAGTGTTTGCATCTAACTATTCTTATATTGCACGTAATCTTGTTAGGGAAAACTTTCAAGGGACAATGTGTGTTTGGTGTGTGGGAACGTTAATTGGATTCTTGCTTTACTTAGTTTATGTACATAGACTCATCTGGCACTAGTGCTCAAATATAACCTCAGGCCACACATTATCTATAAGATGTTAAATTCCCTCTCACTAGTTACCCACATGAACATTTTCATTACTTCATTATATATGATATATTTTCGCTATGCCTGAATAACTCAATCCATAGAGAACATCTATCATGTGGGTGCCCTCTTCGACTGGGTTTCTAAAACAAACGAAACATGCCCATCAGAGATCAAAGCAAGTCATTCATGACTTGATGCACGCGGATACTTAATTTCTTTCTTGGTTTATCATGCTTTATACTTGATTAAATTTTTGGTGGTGGAGATTCATGACCCTTCACTCACAATCGCAATGTATCCTAGACTAAGAAAACATTCTTGATTTAGTATCGTGAAGGATATGCCTAATATCCAAACATAAGCAATCATCGTCATCATGTATGTACTATATCATGGTACCTAATCATGCATACCCCTGGGGCCAACATGCATAATGTCCTTGGATTCAAGGTCATGACATAACATAGCATAGCATGACAGAAGTATATGATAAAACACTATGCGATAACATAGCACAACAAGCTTTACTTGCATATATATAAATATGGATATATCATGATTTTGATAAAACAATCATACATAAGGAACTATAACCAAGCAACTACTTTATCATCCACGTTATCTTAAAATGGAAAGAACAAGCTTAACTGCATAATTGATATCGTAATTCATGAATAAAAACCAAAGAATCGTGAAAATCAAGCTTGAAAGGATCAATTTTCCATTATCAAAAGAACTAGTTTCCCTGTACTGAGCACGTGCTTTTGGAGTTTGGGTAGGTGCGCTCACCTTGATGCCATGTCAGCCAAGTTCTAAAAGAAAACTTGAGAAATCCAAAATAGAAAAATCATCTTTGGAAAACCCACTTGAGCATATGCGCTCGTTGATTGGGCGCTTGCATTCAAACCTTATAAACCAAACTGCTATGGGGGTTTCACTGAGCGCGTGTGCTGGACAGATCAAGCGCATGCGCTCGTGCTGAAATCCGCTAGTTTCAAAATATTTTCAATTCAATATTTCCTCAATTCAAAACCAAATCAAAAATCAACTTCAACCCAAGTTTTCTACTACCAAGAAGAATCTATTCCATCAATTTTCACACCACACAATCTAGTATTTCTAAATTCACTATTAGAACTCAAGGGCTCACAATCCAAACTAAAAACGGGGACAACTCCTTATCTAATCCAATCAAAACTACCTATAAATATTTGTGACGTTCAACTTGGAAAAGTATGTGACGCGTGTCAAAAAATCGAGGATTTAACAAAATCAGATGGTTCAAATTAATTCGATCGGAATCTATGGTCAAGATTTATTCGGAGCAGGATAGGATTCTTATAGTATTTGTGATCGGGCTAAGCACGAAATGACAATCAAAATCAAAATGAGAGATCTAAATGTAGTGCTCCTGGGGTGGAGCTCCAAGTTTTTGGCATCCGAGACGCAAGAAATGAACGCATACAGGACCTTTTCAAGAGCACAGGTGATTAACAACACGAAAACCTGATCTTCGCGTATCACGGTCTTCACTTTTTTTAGGGGTGCTCACACAGAACAACCTGATCTAATTAAGATGCATGCTCTGCCTTTCTTTTCATAATAATATTTAAGGCAGGCATTTGCTGCCAGGTCCAATTATGTTTGTGTATGTGTATCCATTCTCCTGCATGTGATGGCTAGTTATTAAAAGGGAAAAAAAATGAAAGAACATGATTAATGAAGCTAATCACAAAAAAAATTTGGATATAGTTTTTATTGTCGCTAGCTGTTGTTTTATCAGAGAACTATATGGGTAGCAATTGAGAGTTTATGACAGTTAAAATTCAGACAATTAATGACTTAACATTCATTGTGATTTAATGATTTTTATTAGAAAATGCATAATAGTTCACTTGAGTAAGAAAGGGCGGCAGGATGATCTAATCTTTTCCCTCTGTCTCAAAGAATTGGAAGATTCAAACCCCCTCTTCGTCATTTGTCTGTTCACTTCAAATGTATGGAGATTCTTTCAGTCCCATTTTGGTCACAATATGGAGGGCCAAATAACTTATATGATCTCATTCATTCCAAAAGAGGGTTCTTAAGGATAGCAAATCAAAAGATTATTTGGCAATCCCCGTTTCCAATTGCCTGTTGGTGCTGAAGAAATTTGTGATAATAATTATTTTTCTGTATATTTATTATACCAAGTCTTACAGCATATATACAGTTTATCATCCACCAATCTAGGAGCAGTTTTAGGTAAGACAGCAAATACATGATTACCCATAATACGATCCACTAATCTAGGAGTTATTCTAAGTAACTTGTTTCAATGACAACAATTACAGGATGTCATCTAATCAATTACTAATCAGTCAAGATTCTTTCCTTCAATACTCCCCCTCAAGTTAGAGTGGATATTGATCACTCCTAACTTGTCCAGCAACAATGAAAACTGATTTGAACTCAGGGGCTTCGTGAAAATGTCTGCTGGTTGCTCCTTGGTTCTTATATGCTCTATTTGAATCAATCCTCTTTGCACTTTCTCTCTTACAACATGGCAATCTATTTCTATATGCTTGGTTCTTTCGTGGAACACAGGATTAGATGCTATGTGTATTGCGGCTTTGTTATCGCAGAACAGCTTGACTGGTTGTGAATGTTTAACATTCAAGTCCTTTAAAATGTATTGTAACCATGTTATCTCACAAGAAGTAGTGGCCATAGAGCGATACTCGGCTTCTGCACTCGAACGTGAGACCGTACTCTGCTTCTTCGTTTTCCATGAAATGGGAGCGTGTCCGAGGAAGATGCAGTAACCTGTTGTTGACCTTCTAGTGTCTTTGCAGCGCGCCCAATCTGCATCACAATATGCTCTTAATTCTAATGGTCCTTTTGAAGGTAGGAAAATACCCTGACCTGGTGTCTGTTTGAGATATCTCAACACCTTGTGAGCTGCATCTAAGTGAGGTTGTCTTGGTTTATCCATGAACTGGCTGAGTATATGGACTGCATACACAAGGTCCGGCCTTGTGATTGTAAGATAAATGAGACGTCCAACAAGCCTTCGATATTGAGATGCGTCTTCTAACAATCTTCCATTTTCTTGTGTGAGGGTTATATTTTGCTCAACTGGAAAACGTGAAGGCTTTGCACCAAGGAATCCTGTGTCTTCAAGTATTTCCAAAGCATACTTTCTTTGGCTTAATGCAATGCCGTGCTTGGACCTCGCTACTTCCAATCCAAGAAAGTATTTCAACTGTCCCATGTCCTTCAGTTTGAAGTGACTTGATAAAAAATTTTTGGTTCTCATAATATCATCTAAGTCATTTCCTGCGAGAATTACATCGTCCACATAAACCAATAAAGTTGTAAAGAGACCTTGCTGGCTTCGGACGAACATGGAATAATCGGACCATGATTGCTTGAAACCGGCTGACTTGAGAGCTGAGGAGAGCTTCAAAAACCATTGCCTAGAGGCTTGCTTCAAGCCGTATAATGATTTGTGTAACTTACAGACCTTATTCTCCCCCTTTCGTTCGAAGCCAGGAGGAAGTTGCATGTACACATCTTCATGAAGGTCTCCATTGAGAAACGCATTATTCACATCCAGTTGGTGAAGATGCCAATTTTGTTGAGCTGCGAGGCTGAGCAAGACTCGAACTGTAGTGAGCTTGGCAACTGGCGCGAATGTTTCCCTATAATCAATGCCTTCTACTTGGCTGTAACCCTTGGCCACTAACCTGGCCTTATAACGTTCAATGGTTCCATCGGGATTGTACTTGATTTGACATAAGAAAGAACATGTGAGAGACTATGAGTCGTACCAGGAGTTGTGACCTTGTTCGAAGAAGACGACGGAACGAGACGTGAGGGGAGGGCCGCATCAATGTGAAAGTCCTGCAATGCAGTAGGGAGTTTTGTAGCTCGAGAAGACTTGCGTGGTCGTGGTGAAGATTGTTCTGTAGGCAGAGATGATTGAATGGGATCGGAGGAGATTGTGTCAGAATTAGAAAAAGTGATATCATAAGGTACATGTTCTATAGATGGGAGAGATTTGGAAGAAGAGTGATTAAGATGGTGTTCAGCGGAAGACTGGGGGTTTTGAGGGATTGTAGGTGGAGAGTTATATGTGGGACTCGAAGGAGGAATTGTAGGAGTTGGAATTGAAGGATTATCATAATGGGCCAAACGAATTGGAGAAGAAAACAAATCAGAATTTTGTGATGGAAAAGACTCTGAATCTTTCTTGAAAGGAAACACATTTTCAAAGAAAACCACATCCCTTGAAACTAGGGATTTCTTAGTTGTCAAGTTATAAACTTTATACCCCTTTTGGCCGTGTGGATAGCCAAGGAAAATGCACTCCATTGATCGAGGGTCAAACTTACTAGGACGAGTTGGATGTGTTGATACAAAACATTGACAACCAAAAACTCTTAAATGATAATAACTGGGTTCCTTATGGAAAAGTTTTTCAAAAGGTGTTTTCCCCTGAAGAATTGGAGTTGGTGTTCGATTAATCAAGTAAGCTGCTGTGAGTATGGCATCCCCCCAAAAGGGTTTCGGCAAATTGGCTTGGAAAAGGAGAGCCCTAGCTACATTTAGCAAGTGTCGATGTTTGCGTTCAGCCACACCATTTTGTTGTGGTGTGTTGACGCAGCTAGTTTGATGGATAATGCCTTTAGAAGAATAAAATTGAGGAATCTTAAACTCCGGACCATTATCACTCCTAACGACCTTAATATTTTTACCAAACTGAGTTGCAACCAAATGAATAAAATGGATGAGGAGAGTACGTGCTTCAGACTTGTGTTTCATTAAATACACCCAAGTGCTTCTTGAATAGTCATCAACAATGGTTAGAAAATATTGTGCACCAGAAAAAGTTGGAACATGATAACCTCCCCAAATATCAATGTGAATTAAATCAAAGCAGGATACACTCCGAGTAATACTTAATGGAAATGGTTGTCTAGTGAGTTTGGCTAAAGGACAAACAGAACAGGAGCTTGAATCACAAGCTTTATTTGAAAGGAATGAAAATAATAAAGATGCTTTATTTGAAGGATGACCAAGTCGTTGATGCCATAAACTGTCCGAGTCGGTGTGTACCGCATTGCATGTTCCTTTCTGTGGTAGATTGAGTCGGTAGAGTCCCTCCTTCTCAGTTCCCGTCCCAATCATCTTCCCCGATTGTAGGTCCTGGATAACACAATATTAGTAGTAAAGGCTCTATGAGGAGAAGAAAGGTTGACATAAGAAAGAACATGTGAGAGACTATGAGCCGTACCAGGAGTTGTGACCTCGTTCGAAGAAGACAACGGAACGATGTAACACCTACTGTCGAAAGTGTTCCACAGTTCACTTTATCAATGAATGGACAAGCTCATCGTCATGCAGAGCTGCAAAGGCTCCCAAGCTAGCATTGGAAGGGCGGGAACTTCCAACTATTTCAGTCTCGAGCAGTCCAAAGAGAAGGACGGGAACTTCCAACTCATTGATGTAATTATGGAGAAGGTCGCATGTTTCAATTTGAGAGAAAGAATATATTTCTACTATTATTTCTGTAGGACACTATCTCGTGTCCCTAATCTTATATATGAATAAAATGAACATGGACTTTTCCCTTGTTTTTTTTTGCTAAAAAAATGCATAATAATTTTGTAGAAGGAAAACCACAGTTCATGACATTTAACCCGTGTATAGATTTTAGCATTCTATATTAGTTAGTTGGTTAGTTTTCTATTTTTTATTTTTTATTTTTTGAGTTGAAAGCTTTTGATATTTTGGTTAGTAAAAAAATAAGTTGCATTATTTTTGTGCAAAATAGCTACAAATTCCTAATAATATTGTGAAATTTCTCCTTTATAATGAAAATGTTTATTTTCCAGAAACCACCTTTAAAGTAAGGTCATTCTACAGAAACCATCTTTGATTATTAATTTACATGTAAACCATCTTTAAACGATTTTTAGATGTAATCAACCGCCTAGGCCCACTTTTAAATCAAGTTTTCACAATTTTGTTGTTATTATTACTTATCAATTACAAAGTAGAGATGATCCTTAATAGAGGTTAGGTGAGGACAATCAGTTAAAAAAATAACTGGAAAGTAAGCTCATGTGGTTGATTGTTAAAAAAATTAAAAAAAAACTTTAATGATGGTTTATACGTAAGTTGACCACCGAAGGTGATTTGCTGTAATGATTAGTTGTCAAATACTCCATCTAGTAGAGATTATCCTTAGTGGAGGTTAGGTGGGGTCAATCACCTAAAAATACTTAACTGAAAAGTAAGCTCAAGTGATTTAATTATAACAAAAAAATTTCTTTAATGACGGTTAACATCTAAATTGACCATCAAAGGTGAGTCTATAGAATGACCATATCTCGAAGATAGTTTTTAGGGAAGAAAACCCTAATAAATATTTTAAGGGTATCTAAATTAAAAAAAGATATAAACTTTAAGGTACCAAAGTGCAAATAACCATGCAAAACTAGAAAATTAAAAGCACACTGGACTAGTCAAGATTAGAGGGACTGTTGGTGGGACAAGAGACTAAATACCAACATGTGTGGGAACAGATGTTACCGTTGCCTGTCAATTTTGGTCCCCATCCTTTCATCAAACCCTAGAACATAAGCCTTTAAGACCAACATTTAGTGAACTTCAAACAAACTGCAGAATGAATGAGGTTAGGTTGCAGCCATACCAGGGCCCTACTCAAACAAAATATTAACATTACCAAAAAATCATGAAGTATATACATCAGAATGAAAAATTCCTCAAGGACCCAAAATATAGGACCAATTAGGGACAAATGAGGTGTCTCCCTCCTATTGGATAACGAGTTAGCCGTCATTAATGATGACCAACTCATTATCCAATAGGAGGGGGACACCTCACTTGTCCCCCTTATTGGTCCCATATTTTGGGTGCCTGTAGCAAAACTCATTGTTTGCTCCAACTATAACCTCACAATTTTACCATCTGATTTCGCCAAATCTCACCAAGTCATGCCCGGTCGATAAGTATCCTTTACTCAGGGTTAGGAAAAGAAATACGGAATGCAATCACTAATTTACTTCATATATAACGATGTCTTGCTAACAGAATCAAATATTTACAATCCCAAGATCACTCCGTATTTTGAAAGAAATGCAACTGTCAGCAATTTCTGATGAAAGAAAACGAAAGTGGAATTGTTCACCACTGCTCACATTTCAGACCCTTGTCTAATGGGAAATGAGAGGGGAAAATGGGGGAGAAAATGCCGAACACCTTGAGCAGCATTCCCGATTTCTTTACTGATTAGTTTAGTTGCATTTTCCTGCAGGCACAAGAATCAGATGGCAAGTAAAATATCTCCTGCTAACGAGAATATAAACTAAAACATAAGAGTGAATGTTCTTATGTGTAACATAAAACAAAACATAATGATGAAAATTTGATTGTCCATGTCCTTGTGCAGAGTAATATCAACTAAAACACAGCGATGAAATAGAAAGAAAAGGACCACTGACCAAAATAATCTTTTAAAT
The DNA here is from genome assembly GCF_001876935.1 of Asparagus officinalis. Taxonomy (NCBI): domain Eukaryota; kingdom Viridiplantae; phylum Streptophyta; class Magnoliopsida; order Asparagales; family Asparagaceae; genus Asparagus; species Asparagus officinalis. The sequence goes on along the minus strand of NC_033795.1, from coordinate 73,718,572 downwards.
CGTTCTAAATTGCCATATTAGGCTTAACGGGCATAAAAGCCAACTGATTTAAGAACACATTTTTAATTAAAAAAATGTGCATATATATCTCCATGTGCACATGTATGTGCTGATAGGTGCGAGCAACACGAAGCAAAGAATTGTTGGGACTAGAAGGGTACGAAAAAACAAATTTACCCATAATGAAGACTGTTGGTAGAAAGCCTTCAAACTACTAAAGCCTATACAGGCAGTTTATTGACAGTTACCTCAAATTACTTGTAATGCTGTCATGTCAGTCAAATAATGTCATCTTGACAACCGCTCTGTGAATTTTTCTACAAAGGGACCGTTTGGTTGTTTGCTTTTGTAGTGGTAGAATGGGTAAAGTTGTTGTAGCATAGTTAGATAAGGAAAGTCTATGTGGCACCTCTGAATGCTGTCGTTCTGACATTTTCCCTCCAATTTGAGTAGAAATGGGAGGAAAGCTATTGTAGATGCAGTATGTTTCATCCCCCAGCTGTATTATTTACGTACATAATTTTTCGCTCATATTACCACCTTACTCCCATTAGAAATGTCAAAAGGTTTATATCCCATATAAACTGAACTATTTGAACACATTGGAAAACAAGGACAAGGTAAACTCCTCATCTTACTT
>NC_033795.1:73717179-73717922 GCF_001876935.1 Asparagus officinalis | reverse complement strand
TAGGCAAAGCCACGTTTATCTAAAACAGTATCCTATTTCCATGTCAAATTTTGGGTCAACTTTTTTGCAGTGGATGTAATAAAACTTGGCAATGATGGTAAAATTAGAATGAGTTCCATTCATGTGATAGAGTGTACCGGCATTAATGAATTTTCGCCTTCTAGAAGAAATGTCTTTCTCTATGTTCTCTTACTTTTTTCATTTGAGTTGTTTATCAATGATAGAAAATTGAACTTCAGGTATTTTACTAAAAAAACCACCAAGATGATGACCACAAGAGGAAAAGGAACGTGGACACGAACCAAAGAGGACTCCTTTGTAGTTTGAACTTAATGGTAGAAGAAATTCTATCATAAGAAAATATCTGTATCAGTCGAACTGGTCAATAGTCATCGATCTCCTAGTAAGAGGTAAGTACATAACCAGTGTGTGGTTCTTATAACTTAAAAAAACATGAACTGTTTTAAGCGGAAAAGATTACAAAAAAATGAACCTGAATAAAACAGCCACTAAGATATCAGAAATTCAAATTGGATTCAACCTATACCTCATACAACCGAAATTGATAATCCAGTGTAGGACGTGTATAGTGTTGTTTCCATGGGGACAGTGATGGTTTTCTCTAGCTTGGTAAATATCCAAGACGAGATATGCCTAACTAACAGTTAATTTCCAGGTTGGAACCTCTTAAGGACTAGGTTTATAACTTAACATGGGATGCACACGCACACACGCAGGCGCAC
>NC_033795.1:73710792-73717137 GCF_001876935.1 Asparagus officinalis | reverse complement strand
AGCAATGGAAATGGGCCTCCCCCTCTACTCTAGGATGTTTACACATTCTCTGAAAAAGGAGAAGACATTTTTCTTATGCTTTTCGTGTACGGGATGGGATCTTACTTTTTGGGTTCTCATAGTGGTGTCCTCGCTACTGACTTGGGACTACTTCCCTCAGACCAGAAAGGACCTAGTTACCTACTTACTCAAGCTGTGAATTCTCATGAGGAAAGCAGCAACTTTATATTTATAGAAGGTAGATTAGTTCTTTCATATCCGAAGAGCCACACCTACTGCTAATAATGCCCCTCCTATGAGACCACTACTACTACTACAATTCCATCCTGGTGCATCAACCGTGGACAGATCAACCCACTCTCTCACTCAAATATGGATCTATATATCTTACTGCGCCCAGGTACATAGCCTTTCTTGGGAGAAAATAGGAGCGTATAATGTCAAACTTACGAATGAGAATTCCCGTTTGGTGGCTGAGGTGAAATCACTGAAGGAAGAGTCGGTCAAGCTTCAAAATAAGGTGGCAAAGTACAAACGTAAATTCGACTCTTCGGAGGCTAACGTCGAGATTGAAATAAAGAGGGCCAACGATGCTGCTCAAGAGGCTGCCCCCTATCTTCAATTAGAAGAGTATGTCAAGGCAGAAAAGGAGAGGATGGAGATCCAAAGTCCTTTCGACCTGGATGCCACCCTTCGTTCTTACAGGAGGGTGTATCGTGAGATCATTGACGATTTGCTGGGAGACTTTAGGGCACTGAAGGACCGGCTCGTGGACGAGGTCCAGGTGCCAAGGGAGCAGTTACCAGTGACTCCACCTCCTTCTGCCTTATCGGTTAGAGAGAATGAGGAGGAAGGCGAAGAAGTCGTGTCCCAGGTAGCTGAAGATGTCGCCCCCGGTGGGGTTCTTGAAGTTGGGCAGGCTAGCGGGAAGGGAAGCCTTTCATGATGTTTTTCAAGCATTTTTATCGACTGTTCACATGGATTTCGAAAAGGTCGCGGTAGTCAAACATTCTTTGCTCAAGTGGAGAGTTGGGGCGAGGTGGGAGCCGTACCCTATGGAGAGCATAGGGCATTTTATTCGTTCATATCATGCAACGGACTACAGTATCTAACTCCTATGAGTTAATACGCCGGCCGCTGAAAGACTGACGCAACTCGGCCGGGTTGGTATTACCAGTCCTACCCTCCTTATCCTTAGCGGGGTCTACTTCCTTTGCTATCCCTACCTCTACTTCCTTTCCCGCGGCGGGGGAAGCATGCCGGGAGCAAAGACGATGGATCTTGTTTATTTAGTAGTTCGCTCAGTGGATCCTTCGTTGAAGCAGCGGCTTACTCATAACCACCTCGGCCATCACCGGAGGCATAGACAGTGGCTTTTCGAGCAGCAGAACCGGTAGAACTCCCATCTATGGCAGTACCAGCAGCGGTGGAGCTAGCATATATACTTACCTGCATTAGATCAGGTCGAGGTCCGCAGAGGCGGGGCCAGAGGCTGTGATAACTTTAGTATATGGAAGCGCAGGCAGCAACGGGGATAGTGGCTTGGGACCCCGAGTGAGCCAGCAACATCAACGGATTTAAAAAAATTGTTATTACCAGTCAAAAAGTCCAGACACAGAAGTAGATCCTGTAGATTCTATTGATCCCGGTGATCCAGTCCCATAAGCTAGGAGTAGACCTAGCTTTAGAGCCAGCAGTTGGCCAGTTAAGCAAGGGAAAGTCCAGAAACTTTGACCATTAGGGGTAAGATTACAAACTACAACTATTACCGTAGTATTTTTACTTGAATATATTAGTAGCATCAAAACCACTGCAAGAAATTTTAGTGAATAAAGAAAACAAGGAAATACAAATCATCGCGCAAAAAAATATTCAGAAAGATCCCCATATTTCCAATTACCTAATAAGTCACTCTTCTCGTATCATCTATAAAAATCCAAAAGAAAAAGAAACAACAAACCACTCCAAACCTCTCTCGGCACCAAAGCCACAAACCTAAGCTTATTCCTTTGTATCTCCTCTCTCTTTGCTAAGGCAACAAAAAAAAGCTACACAACCTTTCTTCAAACCCAATGCCACCAAAACATATTCCTCCATCATCCTTAGTTGAAATTTCATCTAAAAAATTAAAATCCAACCAGTCCTTTTGCAGCCTGAGACATGGAGAGGACATCTAATACAGTAATCATGAGACAATCTTAATCAAGATTATGAAACTCTTCAGCTGGCTCTCACATGGGTTAATCATATCTAATCAGATTTTAGGGGAGTGATTCTACACCAGCTCCCTTGCCACTCCCCACAAATCAAAGTCATCCAAAACCTTTCATGTCGACCAAAACTTATAGGGGTTAGACAAACAAAATTGCTTCGAATCAATTCCAGGGAGATGTTTGAACTTTTTACATAATCAACCATAAGCAATGGAGACTTGAGACTTCAACTTTGTATGATTGATGGAGAGATATCAAGAGATGCATTTGCTCTTTGTTAACTATTTCAACTCTTCACTTCTGTGACTCTTTCATCAGCTTTCTCATCTTCCTAAAGATATTAACTTATAGTAGTTTCCCCCTTATTTTTATCCTCCCAAAGGTGTGATTTTACATCTCTTTCTTATATGCAACCAACATCCAATGTTGAATAAATGTGATTTGCACCTTGATTTAGATTTAAAAAAACCCAGTCTCTATTTGCCCACTAAACTAGTTTTGTCCCTTCTTACCCCTTGAACTATTTTTAGTCTATACATGCCCCCCTAAACTCTTGAATTCATTGCATGCTTGCCCACAAACTATCACTTTTCTCTCATAAACTAGCTTAAAACACTTACAAGGTGATGAAAAGTTGAAGTTGTCACTAGGTACTGATTTAATAGTTCGGGCGGTGAACATGGACGAATTTAATAGTTCAGAGGCATTCAGGGAGTAGAGACTAAAAATAGTTTAAGAGGTAAGAAGAGACAAAACTAAGGCCTTGTTTGTTTTCTAAGATAGTGTGAGAATCCAACAAAATACTGTGGAACCGACTCTACTTTTTCTCGGAAGTACCAATCCATCTACCTCTTTTGTTGTTTGGTACAAGTAATGACAAGCGGGGCATTCACAAAATTCGAGATAAGTATGTGGGATAACTAAGAAAAATCCGTTGGCAGAAATTGGAGCGAAATGGGAGAACTTAGGATAGATTTTAATATCATGGACCCCAATATGTATGTAAAAGAATAAAAAAATAAAGTAAGAAAAAAATTAAAAATAAAAATTTTAAAAATCATTTAAAAAGGATTGTTAATAAATTTAAAAAGTTTAAATATAATGGTTTCTACCTATTATCATACCTTACTTTAAATATAAAATCAATCTTTAGTGGGGCCATAAACCACTTTCCAACTGTATCACTTTCTTCTCAAACAAACAAGTATATTTGGATTCTCTTTTCAACACTAACTTTCCACTACACTATCCTACAAGCCAAGCTCAAAATTAAATATATAGATTGTCAAGGATTCTTTGAATTACTAACATTGTCGTAAATCCAAAGTACAAATCAAACATCTAAACATGACCTAATAGTTTTAGGTGGCATGTAGAGTTTGAATACCAAAAAAATAATACGATGAAATTTTTTTAAAAAAAAACCTACACTAGTTGCTCCCTTACTATTCTCCCTGACTACTAAAAGCCAACAAAACTATTCATAGTTTTTAATACACAATGTAGATAAATTCTCTAGAGTCTCTCCCTTAGTCAATATTAATAACTAAAAAAAAACTGCAAATTCCAAATCTGTGAAAGCTTAAAAGTCAATTTTATTTTTCCTATTAAACCATCAAACTACACCATTAGTATTGGTTAAACTCTATAACTGTAGAAAAAGCACGAGTTTTAACCTTGCACCTAAACATCATATAAGAATCATGTGTATGAAAAGGTTATAATCAATCATACCTCTTAAATTTAACAATTCTCTATGTTCCACTCTAATTTTGCAACTACAAATATGTGAAACCCAAAAATTATGTTTCTTTCCAATTTAAACATCCAATGGCATCCTTATTGTGGGCTGAACTCCACAGTGATCCTGAAAGCAGCATTTTATTTTCCTCTTCACAATCATGTAATCTACAACAACTTTTTGATATAGAAAGGATGAAATCTATCTTACCCTTTGTAATCAACAATTCTTCAAAAAGCCATCTCTCATTGCAGCAAAATTAAATAGATATAATCAGCAATTCATCCAATTGCATCAATAACTGAATATTTCTACAAAAAAAGGAAGCAATTTCAAACCATCTCGAAACCAAATCTCTATTTGTTTCCTCTATTTGTTTCCCCCAGCTAAAACATCCAATTGCATCCTAATTACACACCTATCCAAAAAGAAACAATTTTTACCCATCTCGAAACCATAAACAACCATCACACAAGAACTTAATGCTTTCATTAAATTAAAAAAAAACTAAGAAATAAATCATTACCTCTCTATCTCCCGCCCTCTTCAACCGCCAATCGCCCTAACCGCAGCCAAGATGACTGAGCCGAGAGCACCGGGTCTCCGCGGCCGCTCGACAGATCCCCGAAAGCGCCGGCCGCACTCGTACGCGCCTCTCGCCACGACGCCCGACCCCCGCCGCTCGACGTCCTCCCCCCAGTCCGCGCCGCCTCCGGCGAAATTGAGGGTAGCGGGGAGCCGGCAGCAGGGGGGCAGGATTGCGGCGAGGAGCCAGGGCTCGATGCACCGCACGTGTGGAACGACGTGACCCCCGCAGGAGGGATCATGGCGGCAGAGGAGGGAGGGGTCGGCGACGGTGGCGACTGAGAGGGCGTCGAGGATTGATTGGGGGACCGGCGACGGGTCGGGTTCGGTATCGGAGTCGGAGGTCGACATGGTTGGTTTTTTTTTAGATTTGTACGGATGCGAGAGGTTTTAATACTAGTGATTTGGGCCGGGCTTTCCTTGGATCTATTTACCTGAGGCTTGTTCAACCTCACAGGTCATTTCGATTAAGGGGCTGTTCGTTTGTTTTCTAAAAACCAAGAAATGGAAATGGAAATGGTGAAAATCTCAAAACTCACCATTTCCTCCATTTCCATCCCTAAAACTCACCCATAACATCCAATAAAATATTATTTCCATCCAACAACTCATCCACATCATCTAATAAAATATGATTTTCATCTAACCACTCATCCATCACATCTAATAAAATATTATTTTCATCTAACAACTCATCCATCACATCTAATAAAATATTATTTTCATCCAAACATCACTCAACTCATCTCTTCTCATCATTTCAAATCACTCACATCATCCAATAAAATATTATAACAATTCACCTCATCTCATTAACATTTCATTTCTTCATTTTCATCCCAAAAAGTTATGAAAACATTTTTCTTAATCTTTCTTCACATCACCCAATAATACAATGACAACTCATCTCATCTCATTTCATTTCTTATTTTTAAGAATGAACCGAACAAAAGAAAACAAGAAACTACAGGAAATAGGTTTCTTATAATCCATTTCCTTATTTTTTTTCGCCAACCGAACACTCCAAAACTAGTTTTCTTAAAAAATCACAAACATCATCCAATAATAAAGTGACAACTAACATCATTTCAATTTCATTTCTTTGATTTCCTTCTTTTTTAGCCAACCAAACACTCCAAAAACAATTCTTCATTTTAATAGTTTTCCATTTCTTTGATTTCCCTCTTTTTTTTTTAGGCAAACGAACAGGCCCTAAAGCCCAAGAATTAGATGGAAACTAGCTCCTTGGATCATCAGAAATTCTGTTGTGACCCAATCTAATATAAGTTGTTACGAATTAATCCCTCTAATTAATAATTTTACTACCGGTTTGGGGGATTAACTTTAAAATAGCTTAAGAATAATAGGGTGACCTGCTTGCAATTTGCACAATTTTAGGGATTAATTTTCGAATGGCTTAGCAATTAGGGGAGCTAATTGCAGTTTCAATAATTTGAGGAGCTACTTCCAAATAAAAAAGATTAAGGGGAGTAGTATCAAAAAACACGAAATTTTAAGAACAAAATTACTAATTCATCCCTAAAGTGTGGTGAATTCTCAAGTTTTCTACCTAAATATCAATGTATCTATTTTATCCTTCACGTTATGTTTATGGTTCTAATGTGGTTTAAATATCAATAACATGATAATTCTTTTTATTTTTTTTCCTTGAATTTTATCACTATGTCTCCTTTTTTTTCTCAAATCGAAAACAATCTTAATTACTCTTCCCAAAAATTTTACCCTTTAACCCATTCTAGGAATTTAAAAAAAATTATTGTAAAAAAATATGAAAAATGCAAATAT
>NC_033795.1:73703051-73710652 GCF_001876935.1 Asparagus officinalis | reverse complement strand
ATATATATATATATTACATTTTTAAATTGTTAAATATTTGACTGTAGACTCATAAAATTATCAAAATATCAAAAACACCCTTAAATATTAGGATTATCAAAAGTCTTCTTTTAACGTTAAGATTTTATAGAAACTCTCATTTAAGTTTGAGATTTTACTGTAACCCCCTCCCCCTAAAAGCGCCTTTTTTATTGTTTGGGGTTTTAAAAACCCCTCCCCTTAAAAGCGTTTTTTTTTTTCTTTGGGGTTTTTTTAGGGGGGGTGTTGATGTCAGATATCAAACAGGTGGTGTATTTGTGGATTAAAGTAGAGTTAGGGTCCTCAAACTCCTTCAGATGACTAACTCTGTAGATTGTTGTTCTTGAAGAGCTTGTAAGAGGCCAGAGTTGGGTCCTCCAGTTGTTCCTCCGACGATCAACTTAGCGTTTGAACATGAGTGGGCAAAATATAAGAGAAATAGTCAGAAGAATTTGTTCAGAGTTGAATGCGGAATAAATTACCTCATCCAGTGCAGCTCCCTTTTATAATAGATTGGAAGGGCACGAAGGTAACTGTGGTCGAGTCTAGGCAGACAGCTGACACGACATGTGTCTTTATAGGTGTCGGCCGTAGGCGAGGATGACTCATCCAAGCAATTAGTGCGAAGGTGACAGCAACTGCTTGACGCTGACTGGGTCCAATGAGTCATGAAGACTATGGGAGCTAGAGCAATGATGACACTTACAGCGTATTTAAGGCTAGGGTAGTTGGTTGTCTGCGGGGAGTTCGAGGACACACCGCCTCTCTAGCCGTCTGACTGAAGGCCGACAAACACCGTCTTTTTAGTCGGTTGCGCAAGTTGTCAGCTGAAAATAGCGAGCCAAGTCTAGAGTCTTGAGAGCTCGACCTGGAGAACAAGTTGACAAGTATCACCTTTCGATTCCGCCACATAAGTTGTTGATTTACGGAGTCGGCCGCAGGAACGGCTCGAGTCATTGGGTGCAAGAGTAATCTGATTAAGCATGGAGCGGGACACGCTTCAGCTTCTCAGCAGAGACTAACACTTGGTCACTCTACAACCTATAACATGGGGATTTCCTGATAGCCCCTACACTTAACGGGGATTTCCTTATATTTTCAAAGTTATGGGGGGTTATCTGATAATCATCCAAAGTTAAGGGGGTTATTTGATACTCATCCTTATAAGTTTCCAAAAAGAACCCAACAATCTTTTTGGTGCTAGCGCAAGATCCAGATCAAGCACCTAGATTACAAAACCTTCGCCCTTTCTACATCTTGGCAGAAACCCACCTTAAATTGTTTTGAGTGCCATGTTTGCTGTTGCACGCCCAACATCCAACAGTACTTAGGCGTGATCTGGAAAGGAGGAAAGGAAAAAGACCATTGTATTGTAGGTAGAAAAAGGAAGAGTTCGCCTTTTAAATATCATAAAAGAAAATAATGACGAGTTTGATTGCTGATGTGGTTCGACCTGGTTTGGTCGCGTCTCACGTGGTCGGTTGGTCGGTCGGTGCGGGTCAGGCCCAAATGCTGACGGGACCACGCCTCGCCCTCTTGCCAGCCCTAAGTATATTAAAGCTAGAACAATTTTTCACTTTAGCCCTATTTAAAATTTTTATTATTAAAATCGACTCTTTTTTCTTTTATTTACCAAAACCGACCTGATTTCTTGATTAGCGGCTTAATCACATTCCTAATTAGTCGGGGTTGCCAACCCCGACTATTTAGGATATTAATTTTTAGGATTTAAGGCTTCTAATTAGGGTTTAAGACCCTCCTAAATAGTCGGGGTTGGCAACCCCGACTAATTAGGAATGTGATTAAGCCGCTAATTAAGAAATCGGGTCGGTTTTGATAAATAAAAGAAAAAAGGGTCGATTTTAATAATAAAAAATTTTAAAAGGGCTAAAGTGAAAAATTGTTCTTAAAGCTATTAAAGCTATCTCCGGTGACAACATGATATTTAAACTTGTACGAAAAGATAAATAGGTCCAAAAATAAATTTTCCGGTTATTTTTCCGACGACCACTCAGGTAATCGGTCACATATGCTTAAGTGGCATGTTTATGATGACGTGGCAACTGTAGTTAGCCTCATTCAACCCATTAGAATGAGTGATTTTCAAATTAGGATAAAAAAATATGATTTTTTTTTCAAATTTGAGACTTCTTCTTCTTCTTCCTTCAAATTGGTGATTCTTCATTGCTTGAGCTTAAGGAATCCATGTTCTCAAGCAATGAAGAAGCCTAATTTGATAGAAGAAGCTCCCAAATTAAAAGGACCTCTCTCTGTTTTTACTCTAATTTAAAAATATACCCCTCTAATGGTCTGAATTAGGCTAACTGTAGCTGTCATGTTATCACAAATATGCCACATAAGCAATTTGTGACAGATTATATGAGTGGTCACCAGAAAATTTATTTTTGGACATATTTGTCTCATCGTGAAAGTTTAAATGTTATGTTATCGCTGGAGATAATTTTAACACCATTTTGATCATTAGGTATTAGTTTTTATATCTATCCGGTAATTTCGTTTTTTTTTGTGTGTGAAAGTCAAATATAAAACCATCCTATACTATATCTACCTACCTAGTACCTACTTATCTATCTATTTATCTGCACTATTATTTAACATAAATCACTCTTTTGATTTGTGTGAGCTTCATTTTTAATTTTTTGAGAATTTTCCTAAAATTTGGACAAAAAGTTTCTTTGCATTGAAAAAAGATCAGCGAAAATGGCGTTGACGCCGGGAAAAACTAAAGGAAACGTTAGCATGCATAAAAAAATCAATTGAAATAGCCCCACACTCGGAAAAATCAACAAAAATATCTTCAAACTTGGAAATACCCAAAAAATAAAAAAGATAAATAAATAAAACTAACTACGCTATTCCATTGACCATTTGGCTACAACACACCGCAAGATTCAATTTCAAATATGCACCGTGCGTGCTGTAATACAACTTATTGTAGTCTCTACTTTTAAATCAACTGAAAATATGATCAAAATTTTTCCTTAACAGTCTTAATGATGTTATAAAAAAATACTAAATTACTCTAGGAATCATGAAAGAGAAGATATGAGAACATAGTCTAAAGGACCCCCTAAAGTTTTACTCATCTTTTTTAAAAAGCCTCCAACTTTGTTTTTTCAATGATGAAGTTCTTAATTTTTTTTACCCTCTCTTATAATTAGTCCCAAGTTTTATTTTTTTAAAAGGAGCCCCTACGTTTTACACCTCGTGTGTTTGGTTCACATGGAAGCCTAGAAAAGGGAATTTTCAAGAATTCCACATAAGCCCAAGAAATGCACATTTTTATTTATGTTGTTTGGTTTGCAATAAGAAAGAGAAAACTTCCTGCCTAAAGCTAACAAAAAGGTGTACTGATTAGAAAAAGACGAAAATGGGCTGGAAATCTGTCATGATCATATGAGTTTAGGACAATCTTTTTGGAAGTTAATAATCTTCTAGACAATTAATTTTTTCTTCTTTTTGGAAAAGCAGCCAAATAGCCCCTAAGAAGCTGCTCGAGCTCTTCTTCTTAATTTAGGGACTTTGTTGGTAAAAAGAAAAAGAAAGTTATGGCTGTTAGTATTTGTTTGTTTAAAAAAACAAGATAGTCCCGCATTGGAATTTTGAACATTCTTTTAGAGGTTTAAAATCATTGAATGCTTATTGGGCTATGAATAATAGATCAAAGTGTAGGCTTCTAAACCCGCGTGCGGGTAGCGTGATTTTGACGCGATTATTAGACGCACTTAGCACGTTGCGTTGCCGCTTAAATGTTCTATTTATATATATATATATATATATAAACCTATAAATAGTTTATGTTTTCAGATATCTAAAAAACAATTCTTTTCTGAATCTTTTCTATCAAAAACATCTGCAATATTACAAACATGTTTCACAACGAATTAAGAAAAATTCCAGATTTGCTTACTTGAATTTTTATTTTCTGTTGTATCCTGGGAAGAAAATTTGCATTAACCCGAAGCAACTTTGAATATCAAGTGGGGGCAAATATTTCTTTAAGGAAAGTGTTTCACGCCTCAGAATTTCTGTCTCTTTCATTTTAAAACTAATAATGGCTTCTTATAAGAGAGGGATACAATTTAAGGATTCTTTTTTTTTAAGTTAAGAACTTTTTAAAGAAATCTAGGGTTTTTTTTAAAATAATTGTCAAGGGCTTCTAAGCAAATGGGGTAAATCTAAAGAGCTTTAAGCTACGTCCTCCAGAAGATAGTGTTATAGTAGTTATGAAGTTAACAAAGTGACAAACTTGTCCAAAATAGATCACATGTTTATCACGTACTAATTTGCACTCATGTTTGTCACTCGTAGCTGTGTGGTGCACGTGTTGCTTTAATCTTTTGATATTTTCACGCAAAATCTTAAGCACTTGTTGTTGCTACTGGCTGTGTGGTGCATGTGTTTCTTTGATCTTTTGATATTTTCACGCAATATCTTCAACACTTGTTATTGTATGCATAATTATTATTCAGGTCTTGTTCAATGGTCAATAATGCTAGAATTAATTGTAGGATAAATTGAAAAAAAACTCCACGTGATTATCAAGGTTAGAAACTTTTATTTTATTCAAATTAACAAAAAAAAAAAAATGAAATTCTAGTGAAAGTGTCCGTTTTAGACAATAGGATTTCTCAAGTCAAAGACAACACACAAAATTCCTTGTTGATGTCAAAATTTTACAGAGTGCACTAAAAATATTAGAAAGCTTTCTTTTGGGTTCAGAATAACAGTCTTAATTGTATAGGAGATTTTCATGCAATTTAGAAATTCATCGATCATTCGTAAATTCCAATTGAAGAAATTGGTTTCTGTAAAAAACCCAAATATGCTGAAAATAGTTGAACTTACAACAGATGTGCTGTAACTTGAAAACCGATAACCGAAAAAATAACTACACCAAAGCCGAACCATAACCGAAAAAACCGAGGAAATAAAAAAACCGCACCAAACCGCAAAAAAATAACCGAAAACCGAAAGGTTTGGTGTGGTTTTGGCTTCGAATGTCTGGAAACCGAAACCGAACCGAAAAACCGATTATATATATTATAAGGAAATTATATTATTTATAGATATATATTATTAATATACATAAAATTTTATGTAGAAACTTCAAACTTGGGCTTAAATGAAGCCAAAAAAAAAAGGATGGCATTGGCCTGCGTTCCAACATTACTACATAAACATTAGATTTTAATTATATTTCTAGAGCTTCTGAGAATCTGAGTTCTCGTCCATCGCCCCTAAAGTCCCAAACCCAACGAGCTTTTGGTCCTTCGCGCTCCGTCTCGTCCCCTCTCGTCCATCGCCCCCAAATCTAGGGTTCTTCTGTCCATCGACCCCAAATCTTGGGTTCTCTCGTCACCGGTGAAGAAATCCCTTCTGTCACGTGGTACTGTAGCTTTCCCTTTCCCCAAATGTTGGTCATGGATGAGCTTGCTGCTGAACTTGAAGTGATGATCTATCATCTACATGTTTCTGCTATTCTAGTTTTTTATCGCTTTTTTTTCTTTTCGAAAACTATTATGTGGCATTATGGGTTGTCCTTTTTTATTTTTTTATTTTCTTTTCTTTTCGGAAACGATTATGTAATATGAGACATTTCTACTTTCTACTTTTCTAGACTTGTTTTCTTTATAGAATAACCGGAAAAAAACCGATATAAACCAGAGAAGAACCAAACCGAACTAAACCGAACACAATTGGTTTATGAAAAAATAAGTGAAAAACCAAACCGAACTGAACCGAAAAAATAGATCGGTTTGATGTTCGGTGTTACCTATTAACCGCACCATTCAAACCGATTAACAGCCCTAGATGTCAGGCTCGAGTGCAAGTTACAACTTCAGTTCTTGAAAAGAAAAAGGCTACTTTTAGAACTTTTAATTCCTAAGCCTTGTTTAAATCTAATTTTAAACCAGTCCTAATTCTATTTTAACTTATTTCAATTCCATCTAAAAATAGAACTGAAATAGAATCAACAATGAATTTAGGAAATAGTGTAAGTAAGAAAGTTGCAAAATTAGAATGTGAGTCTCGCATAGGAACATTCTAAAGAAACTTTTTACGTTTGCATAACAGAAGATACTAGCGTGCAACCTTTAAACAACATGAGGTATATAAATGCTAAAAGGAAATGCGAATATATAAATGCAAACTAAATGAAACTATATGGTATCTAACCTTTTCTGCCCTCTATAAAAGTACATCCATTCTCCAATCTTGAAGGAGAAAAGAGGAGGTCTTATTTCCATGGTGTAGTTTATTTGTACAAATGAGACTCATAACCCAGATAAACCAATCAACCGAGCCACCAAGCAGCCCAACTCCAATAGTCGTACGGCTAGTTAGGCTGCCTTCTCATCGCAAAAATGCCTCTCGTGTACTGCTCCAGCAATCTTTTAGTTGTTAGAAACATGGACTCGCATTGCAGTGTCAATTTCTAGAAAGCCGACTTTAAATTTTGTGGTCAATGTGATTTAAACATGAGGTTACTCTGATACCATCTTAAAATACCTCTAACATTAGACCGATATTCTAAAGTTGCGGTGAGGATTAGGTGCCAGTGGAATTTGAATCTGGATTGTTCTGATTCAATCTTAAAGTCCTTAACCACTATATCCAAACTCCAAAACTATGAGAATAGATAGTTGCATTGTTATATTCTGACATTAGTATTCCTTATTGTTCCGGTCATACTTTGCTGGATCTTTTTGTTTTTGAGACTATGTTGGAGTCATCTGGAACCACGTGACAACCTTTACTTTCTTGTCATCTTACTATGTTGGAGTCATCTGGAACCGCGTAACCTCTACTTTCTTGTTATCTAAGGGGCTGTTTGGTTGTATGTTTTTACCATGTAAAAGGATGGAAAGTGTAAAAAAGTGGGTCCCAATGTCAGCTTTCATCACTTTCAATTGTTTGTTTGTAGTTGTGAAAATAGTATAAAGTGATTTCATATGCTGATGTGGTTTGTAAAGTGATTTCATAAAAAAGACATGATTTTAGGAGAAAGCTGACATTGAAGTCAAGAAAAAATAATAAAAAATAATTCCAACCAATATGATCATTTGAGTAGGGATCACTTTTTATACTTTCCAAACAAACAATTGAAGTTACATTTACAAACCAAACAAGCAATTCATGATTCCAATGGAATCAAAAACAAACAAAGAAAAATATAAAAGTAAAATTGATGAGGTGGACAATAACTTTCCAAGTTGTGTCATAAATACACAATTTTACCAACAACAACCAAACAGCCCCTAATACGCAGGCTCCCTAAAATCATTTTTACATAATAGCACTATATTCTTTATCTATCTTGATTGTTATTTAACATTAAAAAAATACATCTTCTTATCTACTTTGATGCGTAATCGTTAATCATCTTAATTAACCTTTTACCAACAACAACCAAACAGCCCCTAATACGCAGGCTCCCTAAAATCATTTTTACATAATAGCACTATATTCTTTATCTATCTTGATTGTTATTTAACATTAAAAAAATACATCTTCTTATCTACTTTGATGCGTAATCGTTAATCATCTTAATTAACCTT
>NC_033795.1:73702239-73703041 GCF_001876935.1 Asparagus officinalis | reverse complement strand
GGGTAGAGGAAGTCCTCATTATTCAATATTAGATGTATCCATTGATAGGGACAGAAATTCACACAAACTTCCAAGCCTTTATTAGATATAAATCATGGAGAGACCTTAGTGATAAAATGAAAAAGACTCTATGATGCAGACATTATTGACAAAATAATTACATTAATTGGATTATTGTAAGTTTCATGACTATCATAGGAAATAAAATACTGATCATGTATTTTCATATCCAAGGAGTATATCTAACGGAATGTTTTCCTGGAGGCCAGAATATGCAAAATGACAGACTTGAGGTTGGTGACGGCGTCGGGCTTGGTTCTCATTGTATAAATGCAAGTGTGTTTTTTGGATATTATTCCCCCAAATGTCTCATATTTTGAAATTATTTCCCACTAATATTTAAGTGCTATGACATAGTCCCTCCATTCTTTCATATTGTGAGGTCCCCCAAAGCTTCTAAGCATTTTAGATTAGTCCCCCGAAAGTTGCTAGTTTTCCAAAACATTTACAAGGGTTGGGAGATTAATTTTAAAATAACTTAAGAATTAATTTAGTGACGTAGTTTTAGGTTTGAGGGACTAATACTGAAAATACTAAATTCAGTTATAGGTATACCCTCTAAATCACTCTTCTCGAGATCACCACAACGGGGCAATCTCAATGGAAGGAACCGGGAACTGTGGATCTGACGAGCTCATCTTCTTTATGCTGACGAACTCGACCCGATCTTCTCCTCTCTTTTGAAATTCGTGCTCCTTCAGTCTTCAGTTCAGCAGGGCTTCACCAACGCTCGAGAATTCTA
>NC_033795.1:73673008-73699212 GCF_001876935.1 Asparagus officinalis | reverse complement strand
TAGAGGAAGTCCTCATTATTCAATATTAGATGTATCCATTGATAGGGACAGAAATTCACACAAACTTCCAAGCCTTTATTAGATATAAATCATGGAGAGACCTTAGTGATAAAATGAAAAAGACTCTATGATGCAGACATTATTGACAAAATAATTACATTAATTGGATTATTGTAAGTTTCATGACTATCATAGGAAATAAAATACTGATCATGTATTTTCATATCCAAGGAGTATATCTAACGGAATGTTTTCCTGGAGGCCAGAATATGCAAAATGACAGACTTGAGGTTGGTGACGGCGTCGGGCTTGGTTCTCATTGTATAAATGCAAGTGTGTTTTTTGGATATTATTCCCCCAAATGTCTCATATTTTGAAATTATTTCCCACTAATATTTAAGTGCTATGACATAGTCCCTCCATTCTTTCATATTGTGAGGTCCCCCAAAGCTTCTAAGCATTTTAGATTAGTCCCCCGAAAGTTGCTAGTTTTCCAAAACATTTACAAGGGTTGGGAGATTAATTTTAAAATAACTTAAGAATTAATTTAGTGACGTAGTTTTAGGTTTGAGGGACTAATACTGAAAATACTAAATTCAGTTATAGGTATACCCTCTAAATCACTCTTCTCGAGATCACCACAACGGGGCAATCTCAATGGAAGGAACCGGGAACTGTGGATCTGACGAGCTCATCTTCTTTATGCTGACGAACTCGACCCGATCTTCTCCTCTCTTTTGAAATTCGTGCTCCTTCAGTCTTCAGTTCAGCAGGGCTTCACCAACGTTCGAGAATTCTAGATCTGAAAAATGAAGGCCCTGGGGCTGTATTTATAGGCTTCAGGAACCCTATTTTCGGATAAGAATGACCGATTCAGTCTTATCTTCAGTTATAACCACTTAACCACGTTCTTGGATGATATTTTATCAGTTAAAATAAATCCAGGCGGTTAACGATCGAAAAACAGCTTAAATCTGCCAAAAAACTATTTTTGGGGCTGCGGACACCCGTGGGTGTCTCGGCCAAGCTTTGGCCGAGACACCTCTTGGTGTCTCAGGTAAGCTTTGGTCGAGACACCTCTTGGTGTCTCGGCTAAACTTTGGCCGAGACACCTATGGGTGTCTCGCTGAGGTCTGGAGCATTGTTGCACACGTTCTGTCCGTTTTCATCGTATCTTCGTCATCCGAATTCGGAATCACGCGATTTAAAATGCATCAAAAAGCCGACGAGGAGATCTACGAGCTTCCATGATTGAATCATATGTGGAGTAAACAGGACACGAGGGGTGCTTCGTCTTTCGTAAGCGACGCGTAGCTCCTGATCTATTCGTGTTTCCGTTATTCCGAAGTTCTGTTGCTTTGCATGGTTCGTTGACTTACTTCATGCGCTTGTCATCGTCAAATGAGCTTCTGTGACTCGGATAGTGACGTTCATCATCTTCTCTCTGTCTCAAGCGACGTGCGGGAATCCGTGGGCAATTTTTGACGCCTACAGATACCCCCTCCAAAGTGTTTCAGTCTCGTTTCTTTTATAGAAGAACCTGGAATACTTTGGATATGATCGGTCCAACCTTCAGTCGGTAAGAAAGGACCTGTAGTTGGCTTCAATTCTTAACTTCTTCGATTTTCGGTCTATTCAATATTTTGACGAATAGCTGAAATTCCTCCGGCGTTGCGTTTATCGTCTGACCGTCATCAAAGTCTCGAATCGAAATTGGTGAGTTGGCTTTGGCTCGTGTTATTGAGTTGACTTTGAACTAACTATCTCTGTCGCAATGCGTTGACCGACATTGACTCAGAGCTACGCGTTGACCGGCGTTGACTCAGAGCTACGCACTGACCGGCGTTGACCTTAGGGTTTCGTATCGATCGGCGTTGACCTTAGGGTTTGCATCGATCGGCGTTGACACATTTTATACTCGTACATTTGCTGGAGTATACATAGTTTAAGCTCTTAAGGTATTGGAGCAGGACGGTCCAAAATGTTGGGGTTGCAGGACCACCTGTTAAAGCTGATTCATTTGTATGTATGTATCTTATTTTGAAATTATCGGATTCTTAAGTCACGAGACCAACTAATGGAGCTGGTGCATTAATGACTCTCACATTTATAGGATTTTTAACAAACCCTCAGCCAATAACGGGTTTGATGAGCCTTTACCGACTACCGTTTGAGTCGAGCTAGCATGCAGATTGTTTAAGCCCGTTCTGCATGTAACGTTGTGCTAAAAGAGTTAACTCTTTTAATATTACTATATTGAATACATGGACTTTATCTTTTTCACGGGAATAGACTACCCGGCAATGTGTATTAGACGTTGACTTATTTCTATTTAAGAGTCGAGATAAAGTTTCTCGCGCGTATAAGACGCGGATTATGGTGTTATTAATAACAACCCGCCACAATGTCGAATATGTGAGCTTTTGTTCTTTTCATGTTAAAAAATAACCGGTAACGCGTGTTAGGCACTGACTTATCCCTACTTAGGCTTCGGGATAAAAGTCTCCAGACTCGGATTCTGATATCTTCTTCAATCGGTGAAAGACTAAACCAGAAACGCGTGTTAGGCGTTGACTTATCCCTATTTAGGATTCAGGATAAAATTCCCCGCGCGTGTAAGGCACGTATTATGATGTTATTAATAATAACCCGCCATAATATCGAATATGTGGGCTTTTGTCTTTTTTACGGTCAAAGACTAACCGACAACGCGTGTTAGACATTGACTTATCCCTACTTAGGCTTTGGGATAAAAGTCCCCATACTTGAATTCTGTTGTCTTTTTCAATCGGTGAAAGATTAAACCGGTAACGCGTGTTAGGCGTAGGCTTATCTCTATTTAGGAATCGAGATAAAGTTCCCCGCGCGTGTAAGTCACGGATTTCGATGTTATTAATAACGACCTGCCATAATGTTCAATATGTGGGCTTTTGTCCTTTTTACGGTCAAGGACTATCCGACAACGCGTGTTAGGCGCCGACTTATCCCTACTTAGGCTTTGGGATAAAAGTTTCCAGATTTGAATTCTGGTGTATTCTTCAATCGGTGAAAGACTAAACCGGCAACGCGTGTTAGGCGTTGACTTATCCCTACTTAGGCTTCAGGATAAAATTCCTCAAACTTGGATTCTGGTGTCTTTTTTAATCGGTGAAAGATTAAACCGACAACGCGTGTTAAGAGTAGATTTTGGGAGTTGAAAAGTAGTGTCTTCTCTTGGGGTAAAGACGAACCCGATACTGGAGAGGAAGAATTTTATATTATATCTCCAGTTGCAAAGGAAATTCAAAGTGGGATCTTCACTTTAAGAATCTGAAGAGTAAAACTAAGAGTGAGATCTCCACTCCGAGAATCGAAAGGATTTGGATAATCCTAACAGTCGAAAGGTTTGATTACTAAACTAAAGGTGAGTTTCTCATTTATCGAGAATGAATTGGGGTTTTGGCCCTAACTGTAGGAATGTTTGACCAAGCAGGAGTTTGAGGTGACCCTAACTGTAGGACGGTTTGATCATTCAATTTAAAAGTGGACCTCTCGTTCATGGAAGGAATCGAGAGGAGATTTTGACTTTGGCCATAACTGTAGGAATGTTTGACCAAATGGGGGGTTTAAGCGATCCTAACTGTTTAAAGGTTTGATCGTTCGATTCATGGATGTAGGCAATAAAAATTGCCTTTAATCCTTATCAGAGAAGTTCAGAACAAAACTGCTAAAACCTCGCCCGAAATAGCAGAAAAAGGGGAAGACGCAGATATCTCCCAAACCGTAAGGAATTTGGCAAAACGGAGGAAGCGAACCAAAGCCTGCGGCTTGGTTCGGATGGCTCCATCTCGTCGAGATAGGCGATTTTCATATATAATTCGTCCAATTCCGACTTACGGTTTGAAAGTTACGGCCTATTCTTCAATCCATGCTCAGGAGCTCGCCTGCAACTCAAATTCGCCTGCAGTCCCAAATCCGCCTGCAGACCCAAGTCTGCCTGCGCACCTGAGCTCGCCTGCAAACCCAGTTCGCCTGCTAGCTCGCCTGCAGACCCAAGTCCGCCTGCAGTCCCAAACTCACCTGCAGACCCAGTTCGCCTGCAAGCTCGCCTGCAGACCCAAGCTGCAGACTCGCCAGCTCACTGTCAACTGCCCACTTGGAGTATGGGAACAGTTACATCAGTGGTCAAATCCCACAAATCAAGGGAGAGGGCACAATACTCCAGGCCCGTCAGATGGCCGTCCACAGTACGAATGAGCGGACAGGCGCCGAAACAGCCTGCACCCTCATAAATGCGGCTCACCTCAGTTGTCCAGGTGAAGGGACGAGAGCCGCCAACGCTCGGTGGTTGGTCAGATCCACGCAAGCATCTGACAGCCGTTGTCACGCATACGAGGAGGGGCTTTCCCACTCCTATGTAGCGTGATGCAGAGCACAGCTCTTCGAATGACCATTGACGGTACGAATGAACAGCAGGACGTCTCCGAACAACGTGTGGTCACATCCCATAATTCAAGGAGCAGTCAAGCTATCTCCCTCACCTCTATTAGTGGTCAAATCCCATGAATCAAGGGAGAGCCCATGCCATCCCTTGCCTGTTAAAACCCATCTTCAGCAGCATGAAGAAGGGGGATTGGCCGTTGCATATTCTGCTGGCTAATCTCCCAAAGGTTGAACCTGGACCTTTGCCAAAGGCTCCCTCATTTGAGAACCGAAGCTCCGGCTCCGGCATCAACTTCGATCGGATCGTCCAAGGGAAGCAGACTCGGCACGAGCACCGAGCGAGGCATCCTATCGCCACCTAAAGTCCCCACACAAAACAAAGAGGGCCTTCCCTCTGCTTCTGTTGTAAACATTTGATTTGTTAGTTTGTAATAAGCTTTCTTATAAATACAAACGAAACTCCTTTCTTCGGAAGAATCAAATTTTCACCCTACAGAAGATGGCGACCACAGTGGGAGAATCCGTTCATTCAGATGAATTGGTGGTGGCGCAGTCTGACGAAGTTGCTGCAGGGACTACTGTTGAGTCCCTTGTGATCAAATTCGAAGGGTACTTACAATCGTCCTCTTCTCGCAGCAATACATCTCGCGATGGTTGCAGAGTCGTGCGGGTGGCCCAGCCCCAAGAGGCTGAGGCAACCAAGCCTGAGGGATCTGCCCAAGCCGAGGCAGGGGGTTCTTTTCCCCCCAAACCAGTTGAGGCCGAGCTGAGATTCGAGAATACGGGTCTAGGAGCTACTGAGTGGGTCGATGAACGATCCTCGCATACCCCTGTGCAAAAGGAATCAACCATTCGTGTCGACGCAGAATACGCCTCCGCCATCGACATGAACGCTCCTCGTTCAAAAAGATCCAAACAGCGGCGACGAAAATCTCTCGCTCGTCTCGAGGCACAATCCCTCATCCCCCACGACAGCCTGAATTATTATTCAGGCTTGAGGCGAGCCCAACCTCTTGAGGCAGGTTCCCAGTTTTGGCGAACCGCTCAAATCGGGCGAGCCTAACAGTTTAGGCGAGCCCCACTCTGTGAGCAAGGTGTTCAATTTTGGCGAACCAAGGGCACCTGGCGAACTCTGCAGTTCAAGTGGTCTTCGTCAAACAAGCGGACTTCACCAATCTCGCCTGACGGCTCAATTTAGGCGCCCCCCACTCTGTGAGCAAGGTGTTCAATTTTGGCGAACCAAGGGCACCTGGCGAACTCTGCAGTTCAAGTGGTCTTCGTCAAACAAGCGGACTTCACCAATCTCGCCTGACGGCTCAACTCTGTGAGCAAGGTGCTCAATTTTGGCGAACCAAGGGCACCTGGCGAACTCTGCAGTTTAAGAGGGCTTCGTCAAACAAGCGAACTTCACCAAGCTCGCCTGACGGCCCAAGATCGCCAGAAAGGCGAAGCAACAGCTCGCCAGACAGGCGCAGGCACACTGTACCAATCTCGCCTGACGGGTGAACCTCGCCAGCCTGAACCTCGCCAACACGCTCACGCTCAAATAGGGGTGGCCACCCCGTTTGCCGGCGTGGGTCTGACGTCCGTCTCTGACAACGACGACGACGATTGCTCAGCAACGGCAACATCGCAGACTTCAAGCTCAATTCGAGGCAGGCACGTGAGCAGTGGCAATGTCGGAGACTTCAAGCTCAGTTCAGGGCAAGCACACAAATGTGCACATGACTGACATCCCTGAGGAGATGTCTAGGAGGCTCGACGAGCAACAAGCAACCATCGACTCCCTGAAGGAGATGTTGGAGCAGCTCCTGAGCGAGAAGAAGAGGAAGAGAGAGAGGACTTCGCGGGCTTCGCATAAATCCTTGAAGCACAAAGAGCGGGTGCCTACTCCTTCTCACTCCTCATCCGAGTCATCTAGAGGAGCGTCATCTTCGGGCCATAACCCAAGAGACAAGAGGTTTGACGATCTCCAAAGTCAACTCGACGCCTTGAAGCTCCAGAAGCATGCGAACAAGCTGGGGGTTGTCAGACCGTATCCAATTGAATGGGATGCGGTCTCCTACCCGGCAAAGTTCGAGCCGCTGGACCTCCTGCAGTTCAATGGAAAGGGTTCTCCTACCCAGCACATCTACTACTTCCAGGCGCAAACTGGACACATAGTGGGAAACGATCCCATTATGACTCGACTGTTCATTGGTACCCTCAAGGAGGTCGCTTTTGAATGGTTTCGCAGATTGGAGCCTGGGTCCATCACCTGCTGGAAGGACATGGAAAGGCTCTTCGTGGCCAGATTCTTCGATGATGACACAGAAGTATCTATGGCCACCCTGCTAACTGTGAAGCAGAGGAAGACAGAGTCTGTAAGCAGCTTTGTCAAGAGATTCAGAAACCGATCGTTGCATTCCCGCGATCGAGTTTCCGAGGCCACGCTCATCGAGATGTGCCGGAACAATCTCTCCATCAGCGTTCTGTCCAATATGGGCGCTGTTGAAGCTCGCTCATGGAAAGACTTGCTCCGCCAAGGGGAACAAGTCGAGAGCATGCTCAAGCATATGGGTGACGAAGACCCGCATGAGTTCCGAGGAGATGATGACCAAGATGCCTTGGTAGTGGAGACCGATCCCTCATATCCTCCAAATTTCCCCCGTTGATCCTCTTCAACAGGACGGCGGGCCCACATAGTCGCTCTAATCGCGACAATCTTGTCAAGTTAACACTACACCTCTGACAATCTCCCGTCGATCCTCTTCAATAGGACGACGGGCCTACAAAGCTATCACGTTAACAATCACCTCTGATAGTTCTTCGACACTCCAACTGGTGCATGAGTTTAAACTGCTCCCTTAACACTCCGACAAGTACACGAGTATAAACTGCTTCTTCTGACACTCCAACTGGTGCATGAGTTTAAACTGCTCCCTTAACACTCCGACAAGTACACGAGTATAAACTGCTTCTTCTGACACTCCAACTGGTGCATGAGTTTAAACTGCTCCCTTAACACTCCGACAAGTACACGAGTATAAACTGCTTCTTCTGACACTCCAACTGGTGCATGAGTTTAAACTGCTCCCTTAACACTCCGACAAGTACACGAGTATAAACTGCTTCTTCTGACACTCCAACTGGTGCATGAGTTTAAACTGCTCCCTTAACACTCCGACAAGTACACGAGTATAAACTGCTTCTTCTGACACTCCAACTGGTGCATGAGTTTAAACTGCTCCCTTAACACTCCGACAAGTACACGAGTATAAACTGCTTCTTCTGACACTCCAACTGGTGCATGAGTTTAAACTGCTCCCTTAACACTCCGATAAGTACACGAGTATAAACTGCTTCTTCTGATCCTCCAACTGGTATAAGAGGTTAAACTATTCCCTTCACTTCCACTTCTTGAGCTAGGTTCCCAGTACGGGCGAACCGCTCAAATCAGGCGAACCTAACAGTTTAGGCGAGCTCCACTTCTTGAGCCAGGTTCCCGGTTATGGCGAACCGCTCAAGACAGGCGAGACTAGCAGTTCAGGTGGGCTGCATCAAACTCCCACTTGGTCAAACCTTCAGATAGTTAGGACCAAAGCCACAATCCCCCGCCAATCCTCTTCAATAGGATGGCGGGACCCCCACTGTCACGTTAACAGTTACCTCTGACAAATCACCTTACCAGTCCTCTTCAACCAATCCTCTTCAATAGGATGGCGGGACCCCCACTGTCATGTTAACGGTTACCTCTGACAAATCAACTTATCAGTCATCTTCAATAGGATGGTAGGTCCATAGAGTTGCTCAAATCGCAATAAACTCCCACTGTCATGTTAACGGTCACCTCTGACAAAATCAACTTACCAATCCTCTTCAAAAGGATGGTAGGTCCTCAAAGTCGCTCCGATCGCGGCAATCCCTATCATGTTAACGATTACCTCTGATAGCCGACACCATCATTCCCGCAAATGATGTTGTCCAATCAATCGTCACACTCATACGTCCCTGAACGATTTGATTCTCCCAGCACCGTCTTTCCCATAAAAGGCGTTGTTGTTTGATAGTGGCCTACTATGCGATGTGCTGCTACTTCAGGGTTCGTCTTTGCCCCAAGAGAAGACAAATTAGGGTTCGTCTTTATCTTTGCCCTAAGAAAAGATAAGCTGCCCCCTTACACTCCAACTGGTGCATGAGTCTAAACTGCTCCTACCCTCCGACTGGTATACGAGGTTAAACTGCTCCCTTAATCCAAACCGCCTCGAAAGGCTAAGGATAGAGGAGAAATTTTAGCATTGAGCCTAAGAGAGACTCCTCGACAACTTACCATGCTAAGGGCAAGAGCATGGCTAGTCCAACTCAAACGGCAGTTGGTAAAGACAAATCAAGTCCGTTGATAGCTGAGGGTTTGCTCAAAATCCTAGAAGGCGATCATCAGCTGCGAGTGAAGAGCAGGGATCACTTTACGGGACTTCATATCCAAAGTGTTCCAGACCCCATGCGGCCTGATTCAGGTCTGAAAACTTTGGAGGGGGTTTTGTAGGCAATAAAAATTGCCTTTAATCCTTATCAGAGAAGTTCAGAACAAAACTGCTAAAACCTCGCCCGAAATAGCAGAAAAAGGGGAAAACGCAGATATCTCCCAAACCGTAAGGAATTTGGCAAAACGGAGGAAGCGAACCGAAGCCTTCGGCTCGGTTCGGATGGCTCCATCTCGTCGAGATAGGCGATTTTCATATATAATTCGTCCAATTCCGACTTACGGTTTGAAAGTTACGGCCTATTCTTCAATCCATGCTCAGGAGCTCGCCTGCAACTCAAATTCGCCTGCAGTCCCAAATCCGCCTGCAGACCCAAGTCTGCCTGCGCACCTGAGCTCGCCTGCAAACCCAGTTCGCCTGCTAGCTCGCCTGCAGACCCAAGTCCGCCTGCAGTCCCAAACTCACCTGCAGACCCAGTTCGCCTGCAAGCTCGCCTGCAGACCCAAGCTGCAGACTCGCCAGCTCACTGTCAACTGCCCACTTGGAGTATGGGAACAGTTACATCAGTGGTCAAATCCCACAAATCAAGGGAGAGGGCACAATACTCCAGGCCCGTCAGATGGCCGTCCACAGTACGAATGAGCGGACAGGCGCCGAAACAGCCTGCACCCTCATAAATGCGGCTCACCTCAGTTGTCCAGGTGAAGGGACGAGAGCCGCCAACGCTCGGTGGTTGGTCAGATCCACGCAAGCATCTGACAGCCGTTGTCACGCATACGAGGAGGGGCTTTCCCACTCCTATGTAGCGTGATGCAGAGCACAGCTCTTCGAATGACCATTGACGGTACGAATGAACAGCAGGACGTCTCCGAACAACGTGTGGTCACATCCCATAATTCAAGGAGCAGTCAAGCTATCTCCCTCACCTCTATTAGTGGTCAAATCCCATGAATCAAGGGATAGCCCATGCCATCCCTTGCCTGTTAAAACCCATCTTCAGCAGCATGAAGAAGGGGGATTGGCCGTTGCATATTCTGCTGGCTAATCTCCCAAAGGTTGAACCTGGACCTTTGCCAAAGGCTCCCTCATTTGAGAACCGAAGCTCCGGCTCCGGCAGCAGCATGAAGAAGAGGGGATTGGCCGTTGCATATTCTGCTGGCTAATCTCCCAAAGGTTGAACCTGGACCTTTGCCAAAGGCTCCCTCATTTGAGAACCGAAGCTCCGGCTCCGGCATCAACTTCGATCGGATCGTCCAAGGGAAGCAGACTCGGCACGAGCACCGAGCGAGGCATCGTATCGCCACCTAAAGTCCCCACACAAAACAAAGAGGGCCTTCCCTCTGCTTCTGTTGTAAACATTTGATTTGTTAGTTTGTAATAAGCTTTCTTATAAATACAAACGAAACTCCTTTCTTCGGAAGAATCAAATTTTCACCCTACAATGGACCTCTCGTTCATGGAAGGAATTGAGAGGAGATTTTGGTTGTGGTCCTAACTGTAAGAAGGTTTGACCAGGTATACAGTGGGAGTGAGAGTACAAATCACATTGGGAGTGTTGACTTGTACCGATCACTCAGTGGGTGTTCTTGGTGTCGAGTGATAAAGACTTAATATGAAGGGGTTTGACAATTGTCGAGGATTAGCAGATTAAAATTCCAAGCATTATGTCCGGACTCTGACAATTAGAGTGTTGAGTGCACAGACACAGTGTGTGTTTGAATGGATTAAACCAGAAAGAATTTTAGTGGACTCACTGTTAATTAATTTGATCAGTGAGGGACTTTGTGGTGGAGAACTATAAATCGTCAACACAATTGGGAGTTTTTTTTATAAGGGAAGATTGATCCAACGATGTGATCAACTCTCGTCTCAGCAAAAGAGTGCTCGGAAGCTGGTGGAATTGCACCCAGCATTTAGAGTCCAAGTGAGAGTTTCTTATTCATCCTATTTTTGTAGCGACCGGGTTATCCCTAAGAACATAACATATAGCATTCTTTCGGGAACTTCCCGTTACATCCTCCCCTAGCTTTCTTTGTGAAACTGGGTCTAACATTGTACTCAGCTGAATGATCGGGTTATCCTTAAGAATATCACATACGATATTCTTCTAGGAACTTCTCGTTAAAATTAGGAAATAATTTAGATTCGTATATTTATTGGAATATTGAGAAGCAGTTTATACTCGTATACTCTTCGAAGTGTCGGAAGGATTAGTTTATACTCTTATAATTGTCGGAGTCTCGGAAGGAGTAGTTTATACTCTTATATTTGTCGGAGTCTCGGAAGGAGCAGTTTATACTCTTATACTTGTCGGAGTCTTGATTCGGCTTAATTTGGCGTTATGACGTCAGCTTTAACCAGGGTTTGGATGCTATTCTTGAGAGCGAAGCAAGCCTTGGTAGGATGAATGATCCTCCTGTGATACGTACAGTACTTTAGATCCGCAGTATTATCAGCTTCCTCCTGATTTACGTGATCTTGTTGTTCTCAAGGAGGGATTCGAAAATAGCTAGAACGTCTTCGTCCATGAAGGAGTACTCTTTTTGAAGTCTCGGACCTGAAGTCTTTTGATGTCCCCGGGATTACTGTTGTGACGTCTGATTAGCATCAACAGCAGCTGCAGGGGCCTTCCCTTTACCACAGGAGAAGAAGCTTGAATTTGGAGGGTTAGCCGTCGGTTGGCTTCTCTCGACTTTCTTCCTTCTGAGGAAGTGCTCGGCCTGCTCTCCGCGCACTTTTAACTCTTTCCAGGTATTGGACGGTGCTATTCCCATAACTTCCAACACGTACAAAGAGAGGTTGTTGTGGCATATTTGGAGGATGAAGTCCTCTGTGATCGGATCTCGGCAGTTCATCGTCTTATTCCGAAAGCACTTGACGAAGTCGTCGACCGTCTCGTCGTCTTCCTGTCTCTCATCGAAGAGTGTCCTGATTGACACCTCAGTATCATTATCAAAGAAGTGAGCGAGGAATAGGTTCTTCAGGTCGTCCCAGCTGTTAATGCTTCCAGGCTTGAGACGACGGTACCAATCAAAGATGGGCCTGCGAAGGATGCTAACGAATAACCGAACCATCAAGGCTTCATTGTCGGAGATCATGCCCAAGTAAGACTTAAAGTAGATTAAATGTTGAGTGGGTGAGCCCTTCCCGTTGAACAGCGTGAAGTTGATCAGGTTGAACTTTGCCGGGTATGGGATTGACTCCCACTCTCTCGGATAGGGACACGAAATGCCGGTCTTCTTCACCTCTCGAGCAGACATCAGAGCGTTGATTTTGCTCTTGAGGTCTTTTATCTTTTCATCCTCGCTCGTATCCTTCCTTGGTCGATTTTGAGGAGGAACAATAGGGCCACCCCCAATGTTGTCATCATTGGTGGGACCACCCCCGGTGTTGTTATTCTCAGTGGGGCTACCTCCAGCATTTTGATCAATAGGAAGGTCATCAGCATTGATGTATTCATCCATGTTTGAATCGCTAGCTGCTTGGCTAACATTGTTGTGACGATTGAATTCACCTAGCTGATTCGACAAAGCTCGGATTTGTTGGTCGTGCATTTGTCTCGTCTCGTGCATAGCCATTTTTACTTCGATTTTGAATGCTTCTTTCTGCTTGTCTAGAGCATCCTCAACCATTTTGGCTACTTCCCCGATGTTAACTATAAACACTTTACGGGATTGTCTTGGACTGGATACCATTTTGTCAGAAGCGACTGTAAAGTTGGCATCTAATGTTTCATCTTCTGAGGATAATCCTCTATTCATCCTCTGATAGTCCATACGTCTAGTAGTTCCTGTGCGTAACCGAGTTATATGTTGGGGTACGTCCGAAAAATGACGGGGACTAAAACTTCATGTTGACTTCCCTTTATCGACCATATTGATAGTGACTTCTGGGAGTTTGTCATCTTGTGCAGCTAATCTTTTTCTACGAAAACACCTTGGCTTAGTTTTCGACGCTTCAGAGGAAAGCCTTTGGAATACCGAGACCTTCTGTAGAGCAGTCTTGGGGCAACTACACGTTGATAATACTTTCCTGATGAGTTTGACGCACGGACAATGAAAGTCCATCTCCCTGGTATCTCTCTTTCGAGATCTGTTTGTACCCCCAGCCTGATAGTATAACTCATCGGCATAATGACCGGAGCAATCTATCATGTGTTAGCATGACTTCTCAGGTATAACGTCGTTGTCTGACGAACACATTTCCTTCTGAGGATTCATCACCTTGTTGGCACTCTTAAGAGTCACACGTTTTGAGCTACGTCTTTGTGAGCGTGGGACCTCAATGGGATCTTGGACTTCGACATGTAGTCCGAGGTGGTCAGTTATAGGAGTTTTCTCCTTACGAGAAGGCTTCAGACTTGTTGGGCGAGTATGACCCCCAGCTCGATGAGTTGATGGGGGTTCATTCACCATGCCCAATCGTTCTTTGACCACAAATCTATTTCGATCTTCATGTAGAGGACTCATGCGATCCTTCAATGCAATTCTGTATTTGGAGAGATCCACGCTATCGTAGGGCTTCACCGGAGGTGCGGGAGCAATAGGAGCGGGATCTGAAGTTGACGAAAGCTGGGGAACATCCTCGGATCTAGAATCGAGCGAGAGACATGACTGGTGTCTCTTGTCGGGTAGATGTGCTATTTTAGCCTTCAGCACCCAAACCTGCTTAGATCTTGGTAGTTTCTTGACCACCTCCTCCTGCTGCAATTTCTGTGCTTCTTGTACGAGAATCCGTGCATGCGCAAGTAGTGCGCGACATTTCTGGATATGCTCCTCGAGAGTAGAACAAATTCGTTTGACATGAACCCATTTGTTAGTTGATAGTTGGGAGGAGGACCGCGATGCTTGTTGTGGCGACGGCTTAGCCACTTGGCGCTTTTTGAATTCTAGATTCGCTTGGTAGCAAAGCCCGTCCACTTGCTCTAAAGGCTTAGCCAATTGGTGGGCGAGACGTTGGCGGCGCCTTTGATGAGCCCTCTTTGATAAGGTGTCCGGATCTGCGGCTTTGGCTTCATCAGATGCCGACGGATCGTTGCGAGGTGCAACTACGGCAGCGGTAGCAGGGAAATCGCCTTCTTAGGTATTCAAATCTGAAGACCATCGGATCTTTCGGGAGGAGGAGGCCTTCCTGTACTTGCGAAGAGAGGCGGATCTGGAGGAGGAGGAGGAGACGTACTCCTCGAACTTCTGCTGGTCGAATTCGTATTCGACCTCTTCGTTTACCGGGATCGTGATCGTTGGCTGCGGCACGACAGCCTTGGCAGTTAGGCTGTTAGCTCCCACTGTGGTCGCCAGTTTGTTTGGGAAAAAAAATTAATGTCTTCATTGATGTATTCATTACAACTTCAGTCGTTACAATGAAAACAAAAAAATATAGTCTTTTATAAGACTCTTACACAATAAAAACGAAAAAATACAACTCTCGTCAAAACAAATGCAACGGACGTTTATCCTCAGCTGTTTGCGTGGAATCTTGGCTTGTGACGAGGATGTTGATATCCGTGGACTACCAAACAATCAGATCAGGTCCGGAGCTTCATTGATTCGTGAAGGAATCAAGAAACCGAAGCAATTATCTCAGTAATAGCGAGATAATCACTCTTCTCGAGATCACCGCAACGGGGCAATCTCAAGGGAAGGAATCATGAACTATGGATCTGACGAGCTCCTCTTCTTTATGCTGACGAACTCAATCTGATCTCCTCCTCTCTTCTGAAATTCGTGCTCCTTCAGTCTTCAGTTCAGCAGAGATTCGCCAACGCTCGAGAATTCCAGATCTAGAAAAATGAAGGCCCTGAGGCTGTATTTATAGGCTTCAGAAACCCTGTTTTTGGATAAGAATGACCGATTCACTCTTATCTTCAGTTATAACCACTAACCACGTTCTTGGATGATATTTTATCAGTTGGAACAAATCCAGGCGGTTAACGGCCGAAAAACAGCTTAAATCTGCCAAAAAACTATTTTCGGGGCCGCGGACACCCGTGGGTGTCTCGGCCAAGCTTTGGAATCACGCGTTCTGTCCGTTTTCGCCGTATCTTCGTCATCCGAACTCGGAATCACGCGATTCAAAATGCGTCAGAAAGCCGATGAGAAGATCTACGAGCTTCTATGATTGAATCATATGTGGAGTAAACGAGACACGAGGGGCGCTTCGTCTTTCGTAAGCGACGTGTAGCTCCCGATCCATTCGTGTTTCCGTTATTCCGAAGTTCCGTTGCTTTGCATGGTTCGTTGACTCACTTCATGCACTTGTCGTCGTCAAATGAGCTTCTATGACTCGGATATCGACGTTCATCGTCTTCTCTCTGTCTCAAGCCGCATGCGGGAATCCGTGGGCAATTTTTGACGCTTACAACCTCCAACCTAAATACCATTAACTTTTGGACGTTAGAAGAAGGAAATTTCGGCTAAATATTAGCAAAAAATATTTCTCAACATTAACTTTTAGGGTATTTTACTCAATGTAGTATAACGAGTGTAAATGAGCACATATTTACATTTGAAGGATAGATTTGCAAATATAGTGATCTATGTACTTATTACATTCTCCGTACGCTCTACTTAATTCTTTTTGTTGGCCAGTGCAATCTTTTTAATTCTAAAATTTCCATAATCATGGCAACCACGTTCCCGCTTAAAAATATAGGAAATACACATCAAGCCCCAAATCTGTCCTAGATCCCCGACAAACAATTCTTCAGGGGCATTTCTAAAAATATCCGATCATTCGCACCCCCCTCATGTGCAATTTTCCCGACAATCATAAGTCTCTGCATCCGCTCTTTTCGCCATCTCTCCCCTCTCTTTTCTCCATTCGTCTTCCCTTTTTTGGGATCCTTTTCGATCCCTAATCCTCTTTCTCTGTAAAATTACGCCAATCAAATTCTCTCGGTTCTTCAGATCCTAATCAAATCTGGTCTTAATTTGGATCCCAATAGTTTCTCGGGGCTTAGATCTCTGGTATCTGCCATCTGCGTTGGAATCTGCTCTCCAACTTGGCGATTTTAGGGTTTTCCTGGATTCTGCAGAGAGGTATGAGTCTCCCCTATCTTTTCATTACGTAGATCGAATCTTTCTTTGAGGATCTTTGTGTGATCGGAGTTTATATCTGAAGTTGTGCATGTCGCTTAGATCAATTGTTTTATTCTGTTATCTTTGTACGAATTGTCTCTTAACTTCTTTGGATTGAGGTTGATTGCGTTGAATTTACTGTTAGAGGACAAAATTTCAGCTTTTGACATAAAGTTTATGTCGTAGACACTTTGTCAGGGGATTATTCTTTGTTAGAAGGCGATTTTCTGAAAGAAAATTGACTATCCAGAGGGTAATTAGAGAACTGCGATATAGGTCTAATTAAGTTCTAGCTTTTCCATACAGAAATTCCTACTTACTAGGGCGTGATGAGCTGAACTGCGCTTTTCTCTCGCTTTTCTATGAACCCTTTAAGGAAAGGGGGAGAAAGCAGAGGCACAAGGGCGTGTGAGAGCCGCTTTTATTGAAGCCATGCTGTCCGTTGTAATATCGGATGATTACGTTCGTTTTGCCCTCATGATTGGGTTCGTCAAAACCAGATAGGGTAAGTTAGAGGATCAAATAATAAATTAATTCATTAAGCTATGTCACATGCGTTTTGCTTGAAGGATTTAGTTTTTCTCTTATAAGATGTTTAAGGGTTTATTAGCTTAAAGTTTTTGGTTCTGTATTTGATTATCTAATTTACTTAGAATTATCATCATTATTATTTTTAGTAAATAGCTCCCTTGCATGAGTTTGGAACAAGTAAAGAGTAAAGGCTTTATATATATTAAAGATGCAAACTTTGTTTTTTGTCTGAAAAAGGCTGTAGCTTGGTCTCCTGACTTCCATAACCTACTAGTGAGATAGACGTTGTCCTCAAGGTGCTAGATACTATCATTATTCAAGTTCTGATCATGCAATCCAATCTATATCTACATGTTGTAAAATGCATAGCTACCTATCTATAGATGCACAATTACAATACATAACGATTTATCAGAATGACCTGAACAAATGCTCTTGAGTGTATGATAACCTTGGCTAATGCACTAAGCATACACTCTTTTTGCTTATTGTTGTCCCCACATTATACGCTGTACCTGTATCAATATCATGAACCAAACCATACCACGAATTTGGTAATAATGCATGGGATTTAAGTGATGAGTACGATTATAGACGGGTTATAATTGGTGGCTTTTGTTGCTAACCGATAAATTGGTGTATGCAACAGTAGCCTTTCTCCAAAAAGGTCTCTAATATGGAAGTTACAGTGGTGATGACAATGCCACACACTAGGTAACAGATCATGTTAATTATTGCTATATATTACTGAGGTCTTCCCACCAACAGAAAAGGAGAAATTCTTCTCAAGAGGAAGATTTCTTAGTCCATGTTGAATTGTGAACCTTTTGTAGTGTTTGTATGGTTGAAAATTTAAACAACAATCTGATTTCAATAATCAGAAAAGAAATTGTGTTTTTTTCCTGGATGTTAAGTCTTACAAGTTATTGCCTTGAATTTTTTAGATACTTATTGATGTTCTTTTTAACCAATATTAGTATTCTATTTGACTTAAATATTCATTGCATTATGTTATACTAAAATTTAAAGCATTTAATTTTGAAATTAATCTTAAATCAGATTCAGATTTTATGTCCCCTATAAGTCTGAGCTTTTCTTACACTCTGTAGCTACCTGGTCGTTCCTGACTAGGCAAACTTTATTGCAACAAAATTTTTAATTAAAGTACTCTCTCCCAGAAAAGAACTAGACACTCTAGGAGAACCATCTACATTGTAAGTTAGTTAAATGGTATCAGCTCATCAGTAGAATCTTGCAATATAACTCATGGAGAGAAGAGCTCGACAAGATGAGCAGCGAGGGTCATAGGAATAGGAAAAACTGGTAAAGGCTACATTTTGAGCATAATATGGTGAAAACGTCAAAACTAATTGGAGATTCCTTAAAAAGTTCATTATCATTAATAATACCCTCCAAAGGGCCATACTTATCATGTTCTGCTGTATTTCTGATTGCTCTGTTTCACCCATCATCATTATTCTCAAGATCTAATACTGTATTTGTGCCTTCTACTAATCCAAGTCCAGTATAAATTATATTGTCTTTCATTTGATACCAACTTGTGGTTGTTGCTTTAGGAAGAATTGAAAGCCAGCTTCGTTAAGACCTGATATTTTCCCATTTTTGTAAGGTTATTTTTTGGGTCATAGTAGTTTTAAGCTTCTAATGATTAGACAGTTATCATTCTTCTGGTTTACTCTTGTTTTATTTGTTTTCTTGCTAACATATCACCCATGCAACTGATATGTAAGCACACATGATGATTCCTGAAGGTTCAAACCATTGCCTGTATTCCTTTAAGGAGCTTCTCATGTCTAATCTGGACAGCACATGCTATTCTGCCATGATAGTTTCTTTAGTAATTCTTGGTTGTTCTATTTAATATTCCTTACTCTTCAAGTGCAGTATGCGTGAACATGTGGTAACATATATTTGCGCATAATTTGTATAGTAGTTTAAATAGCCACAATTGTCCTGCCAGAAATAAAGCTAGTTGCTCTAAAATTCATGTCAGTCCAGTGTATTTTTATCCTGTCAATGATGCGAAATCTTTGTTATATGTTGGTGTGTCTAGTCAAATTATCCTTATCAAGTTGCAGGAGTAGACGATACTGTACTTGTTCTTCATTTGTTTCTTTATGTTATGACCGCAGGTATGACCTTAGTACCTGCAAAGATCTATAGCTGAGGTAAAGGGAAAAAGACGACAAGGTAAGCTATTGGAAAATGGCTAACACCGCAAAAAATCTGGAGCCTGCTTTTCAGGGAGCTGGTCAAAGAGTGTATCCTCTTTATACACATTGAAAATACAACTCATCTTTCTGTTCTTCATGTCATGTCCGCTTAAAATTTTCTTATTGCCATGACTTTGAATGGTGAAACCTTCTCTGTGCTTTCTGTTGAAACTGGTTAAGCTGGTAAATATTTCTTGAATTACTTAACTTTTCGTAGTGGGTTGGAGATTTGGCGCATTGAGAATTTTCAACCAGTTGCGTTACCAAAAGCTGATTATGGTAAATTCTATTCAGGGGATTCTTACATTGTTTTACAGGTAAAAATATCATTTCAGTTTACATTGCAGTCACATGGTCAATTTTGTTTTCTGCAATACATAATGCAACTCTACATAAATTTAGGCTATTAAATCTATTTTGATTGACTGTAAAAATACCTCATTTCCTCTGGAGGTAATTCATCTAAATA
This sequence comes from Asparagus officinalis, assembly GCF_001876935.1. Classification (NCBI taxonomy): domain Eukaryota; kingdom Viridiplantae; phylum Streptophyta; class Magnoliopsida; order Asparagales; family Asparagaceae; genus Asparagus; species Asparagus officinalis. The sequence continues at coordinate 73,680,017 of NC_033795.1, read as the reverse complement.
TCGACCCTTTCAAATATGAAAAGAGCCAGCAACATTAGTTTTATGCTTCTTTCAGCAACATTAGTTTTATCCTTCTTTCTTGTTTGACAGAGTAAGTTTATAATATTTACTTAGAGTGCATGGTTCAACTGTTGCATTAAGAATAACTATTTAGTGTCAACTCCTTCCATAATCGATTTAGTTCATGAACAATAGTATATTTCTTTATGTTTTATGTAAATTGTTACTATTCTACTTCTGACGCTTGATTACAGTACTCTCTATTTTCTGACTAGCTCTGCACTATGCATCTGACATTTTTGTGGTATGGTCATTTTAGACTTTACTCTTTCTAAAAGTAAAACCTGTAATAAATTTTATCTATAACATTGATTTTGCATTATAGCTTCCACAAAAGTTTGATTTCATTTCCAGCCACTTCATAGAATTTTTATACTATTTTCTTAGAGATTAAAGATCAAGGACATGCATTCTAGGCCCTTACAGCTCTCTATTATTCTTTTCATTTGCATGGTCGATGTTAACAATTTAAGGCAAAAAATGCATTTCGAAATGGAAAGGAAAAAAAAAATCTTTACGCTTGTGGGCACTGTCTGTAAGCATGATGCTCTAGTATTATAGACACCTATATGCTCATTCCCGTCTGGTGAGTTGCCTTGTAGTGTCTTCAGTAGTGATCTGATGCTCTTGGAAGATATAAAGTTGCTTCCTGTGTTTTTGATGTACTTTGTACTTTATTATTTATTTCTTTTAGACAAGTGCTGGTAGGGGAGGTGCGTACCTCTATGACATTCATTTCTGGCTGGGAAAAGAGACTAGCCAAGTATGTTTCTTTGACTTGCTGTATTTCTTTGACTCGTCATCGACTGTAAAAGAAAGGGCCAGGCTGACATTGTTTCATTTTATGAACATTTTAGGATGAAGCTGGTGCTGCTGCCATCAAGACTGAAGTCATGAATCTGACAAGTTCTTGTCTTACTTCAAACCATGCATCATCCCTTTAGAAGGTGGTGTTGCTTCTGGATTCAAGAAGCCTGAAGAGGAAACATTTGAAACCCGCCTGTATACTTGCAAGGGAAAGCGAGTAGTTAGATTGAAACAGGTACCAGGAATTCCTTTTATCTCTTCAGGATGTAAAATATTTAAAATTGTCTTTTTTTGGAGGCAGTAGTCTGCTTCTGTTATGGGAAACATTGTGGGGCAATGCCTCCTGGTCCTGGGTATAGAAGATCTATGGCTTGTGATTTATTTCCTACACAGTGTAATGGTATCACATTATTGGTTTGTGCAGGTTCCTTTTGCTCGCTCTTCTCTTAATCACGATGATGTTTTTATCTTGGACACTGAAAATAAGATATATCAATTCAATGGTTCCAACTCCAATATCCAAGAAAGAGCCAAAGCTTTAGAAGTTGTACAATATTTGAAAGATAAGTACCATGATGGGACATGTGATGTTGCAATTATTGGTGAGCATACTTTAATCTATAGCTACTTATACATATGCCTGCGATGTTTTCTTTTCGAAAAATAATTTTCTTTTGTGAAATGTTAGATGATGGAAAGCTTGAGGCAGAGTCTGGCTCAGGGGAATTTTGGGTCCTTTTTGGTGGCTTTGCACCAATTGGTAGAAAGACTGTTTCTGAAGATGACATCCCATTGGAGGCTACTCCAGCAAAGCTTTATAGGTAATTTATTAAGCTATCTAGTGAGAATGCATGCATTAGTTTGCATCCTGATATGCATAAATCTGTTATGACAGACATGCAAAAAGACACTGGCCTTTTCTCGTGTTCTTTTTTTGTATGTGAATTATCCATTGGAACATTATCTTCTGGCATTGTTAATTCCCTGCACATCCAGATATGGCTTGTTGTTACTGGTTTTAATACATAACCGCAAAACCGATTTTCAAAATGAGCTTTTAAGGAAGTTTTTCTAGATGTGGCACTCTTAGTAAATGCCATATGTTTGTTTAAGAGAGAAACTATGGGCTTCTTTATTCTTTGTGTAGTCATCTTACTTGTCATCCCATATGTTTCTTTGCGTCTGAAATCAACTTGTCATTATTGTTAAGAGGAGGTCGGAATATGTAATGAAATGCATATAAAGTTGCACTGTAATCATCACTATAACTTCTGATAAGTAGGTTACTCTGAAACTAGGCTTATTTTTGTTCTTTTCCCCTTGATGAAAAGATGTGCTATGACCCCTTTCTTTTACCATATGTCGTAATGCTGTCTTAATGAAATTCTATTACTGGCCTGCACTTCTGCTGTTTGATACTCCCAAAAGAAAGAAAGAACTGCCTTTTTTTCCTATTAATATGCGGTAGTGTAGCATTAATCTGGCAATACAGATCTATTATTTATGTTGATCAGAATGCTAAAGTGCTGAGGACGACACAACAGAGCATTAGATAGAGGAAAGAAATAGTGTTTAACCTGTAAACAATGAGGGAAGCAACAGTAGTGTGATTCATTATGTCTTGTCCTTATCTAGACATCACCTCTTCATATATTTATGGATTTGAAATAAGTTGCTGAATCATTAAGCATACCTTTTTCTTTACAGTATCAACGAAGGTGAGTTGAAGTTGGAAGATGGCCCGTTGACTAAAGCTATGCTGGAAAATAGTAAATGCTATTTATTGGATTGTGGAGCTGAAATTTTTGTTTGGGTTGGTCGGATAACCCAAGTTGATGACAGAAAATCCGCATGCAAAACTGCTGAGGTAGAGAGGAAATATCAATTTTGATAATGCTTGTCAATTGGGCATAATTTTTATTTATATCGTCCTTCAGGATCTTATTGCTAATGAGAATAGACCAAAGACTACCCGCATTACTCGAGTTATTCAAGGATTTGAGACACATTCATTCAAATCCAACTTTGAATCTTGGCCTGCAAGTTCTGGAACAGCGACAAACGGTGGAGATGAGGGAAGAGGGAAAGTAGCAGGTATTTTTGTCTTTTACATAATCATGATCTTCCCTTATGTGTTTTGGCAGTTAGCATAACTTCAATATTGTGTTTCGTAGCTTTATTGAAGCAGCAAGGGGTTGATCTAAAGGGAACTACAAAAAGTGCTCCTGCTAATGAGGAAGTTCCTCCTTTGCTTGAAGGAGGTGGAAAGCTTGAGGTCTGATTAGATCTCTTACCATCTGCATATTAAATGCGTACCAAGTCTGATTATATTGTTTTTGCATATGTTTTCCAGTTACTTTCCCTATAGAACTGACTTCCACATATCTTTTAGGTCTGGCGCATTAATGGAAGCGCCAAAAGTCCAGTTCTTCCGGAAGATATTGGCAAATTCTACAGTGGAGATTGTTATATTGTTCTTTATACATATCCTTCGGGTGACAGGAAAGATGATTACTTCTTATCCTGTTGGATGGGGAAGGATAGTATCCAGGTAAATGCTGCAGAAGATGTAAGCTTAAATGTTTTAGACAAGTAGACACTTCATATTGTGTGCGGACATAGAGTTAGGAGTCTGCTTTTGTTTTCCAATGAGTCTTGTTTGTTGGAACTTCTCAAATTTTACTCATTAATATTTGTGGGATTGAAAAAAAAAAGTAAAGACCAATGTCTTAACAGTGTCAGCCTGTCAGGAACATGTGTCCACATGAGTAGTAATGATGGATATACATGTCTAATGCATAGAAATGTTAATCTAGACGTATTCCATGTTTTGATGTATATTCTTTCTCCAATTTGAATCTGGATGTGAAACACGTTGATAGGTGGTATGCATTTCACCATGATACAGCAATAGTGTCATTTGGTGGATCATAGTTAAAAATATGTCAATTATGAACTTACATGAACTTACAGAAAGTATGTCAATTATGAACTTACATGAACTTGTAGAGACATGCAACTGTTGTTAGATTAGTATTGTTCCGGCTCTTGATCTTGCATGTATGCTCAGCTAATTTTTGCGTAATTTATGAATTTTTTTTAATTATTATTTTCTCTGGATTCTTTGTCATTGTAACTACTTTGGTCCTTTCCGATTAGAACCTACCAAAGCTCACGTATTCAATAGATAGTGAAACTTATTCAGTAATTGTTTTTTATTGAGCAATGCTTAACAGGGTTCTTAAAAGCCAGATAAGTTGTAATCTCTTTGCACTCCTGTCCTTAGAACTGAATTTTCTTAGTTGTCTAACTTTATGTTTTTCACTAATGGAAACTCTTGAGTTTAAAAATTGGGTTAATTGCGAATAGACCCCCTGTAGTATAACCCAATTTCGAATAGACCCCCTGTAGCATCAAGTTAGTTTAGTAAGATTCTAATAAAGTAAAACCATCCACTTAAAATATTATGCCAAAGAAGATTCTTAGAGAACTAGATGAATGGCTAAAAATTAATTTCATCATGTGAAATGATTCATACGAATGCTATATTTTTGAGAACCTCCCAAAGTCAATACAACTTCTTTTTTGCTTTTTTAAAACTAGGAAACCATATATCTATATAGCTTTATATATCTACTTCTATTGAAAAATTAAGAAATCTAATCAAATCTGAACATATTCAGTCGTCATTGTGAATACCATTCCTGAATTTGTTTTTTCTGTCTTTAGAAATGAATACCATTCTCACTTATATAACACATACTTCTAGAAATAGTTGTGAATTTATCTTGAACTTTGAAGTTGTTTGTTTATTTTATTTATTTTCTTAATTTAAAGTGGGAATGTAGAAAATGTTTCAAAATTTCATTTGGATTTTCCTAGGATAAAGAAATAGGACTATTTATGGATTATGGTTGAGAAGAAAAGGGAAGGTAAAGTTAGAATATTCTTTTAGGGCGGTGTGGTTACTTTCCAACTAATAAAGGAAACCGGTTTTTTGCCTAGAACCCATTTTTCAAATCTTTCCCAGAAATGCCTTTTTTAAATTGTTTCGCCCTTAAATCAAGGGGTGGAGGGAAGTGGTTTCCTTGTGATCCATAATTTGGTTGAAAACTAATAATAAGAATCCAAAGTTTTAGGAAAAGAACAGAGAGAAAGAGATGGGTAGGCAAAAAGTTTGCTCAGTCACCCACGTGCCCCTTAGTTTATTGCGATAAAGTGAGCTTTCCAGCGATTTCTTACTGAAATCATGACGTTTTTGTAGGGGTTTTTAGGAATTGATTTCCTTAAAATTTTCAGTACCCAAACAAAAAAATAGGAAAGCGATTTCAGGACCCAAACAAACAAATAGGAAAGTGCTTTAGGATAACCTGAGGGAGGGAGGGAGGGAGGGAGATTTCCTTAAAATTTTCAGGACCCAAACAAAAAAATAGGAAAGCGGTTTCAGGACCCAAACAAACAAATAGGAAAGTGCTTTAGGATAACCTGAGGGAGGAACCAAACGCTCCTTTTGGCTATATCTGTCAGTTCTAAAATCTTCAATTTTATCGTTCATATTCTGTCAGTTCTAAAAACTTCAATTTTAGTAGTTGTTAATATTATTTATGCTATTTCTATTATCCTTCTGGTTGTTTTGTCCTTATAGAGTTGATTGTAAGTTTATAACACATTGGAACTATACCATTGTATTGAGACATTCCTCTACTGATTACTTTTATGTGCATTCTGTTTACTGATATCTGTCTGCGCTTTTGATAATTACAATGTTGTAAAATTTATCGTTCATATTCTGGATATTTAACCATTCACATATAGTTCTCCATACTTGTAAAGTAAACCCTGTGAATGTTAATATTAATTGCATTATTCTGGAGTTTGCACTTTACAAGTGTACCATTCCTGTAATGTCGTCGGTTCTCTTTTCAGGATGATCAAATAATGGCTACTCGGCTAGCTAATACAATGTGCACCTCTCTGAAAGGAAGGCCTGTTTTGGTACCTGTTCATTTTTTGTTTACATAATTTAATCTGGGATGTATAATCTACGAGCTTGGTTTTTGACACAGGTTTTTTGCAGGGTCGCATTTTGCAAGGAAAAGAGCCACCACAGTTTATTGCACTTTTCCAGCCCATGGTTGTCTTGAAGGTATTATTTCTTAATTTTGTTGGCTTCTTTTCCAAAATTTCTTTGTTGATATGTCCTTCCACCAAGATAAATCCAGATGAAAGATATTTGACTGGCATCAGGTTTAGTTACATTCCTCTCTAATTTGCAGGGTGGCCTTAGCTCTGGTTACAAAAAGTACATAGCTGAAAATAATCTGAATGATGATACATACACTTCTGACGGCATTGCACTATTTCGTGTCTCTGGTACATCTGTCCACAATAACAAAACAATTCAAGTTGATGCGGTGAGATTATAGTCTCTAGAAGTCCTTATTTTTTCATAATTAATAATGCATCTTTACAAGCATTGGCATTGCCAAAGCATCAAATGTTTGTAGTGATTACATTGTAATCTAAACAGCAGCATGGATATATTTGTGAAGGCAATGTAGACTTGTTGTCACTTAATAGTGCACCTTGAATGTTCCTTTTGTTCATTATGAGTTCCTCATTAGCTAGGACATAAGGTGGCAATTGGGTTTGGCCAGTCAGTTAATGGAGTCGGCGCAGTTATGGGTCACCTGGATTTAACTCTTTTAGAAACAGACGAATTTCTATTATATAGTCAACTATCTAATAGTCAGGTTAACAAGATGCAATCTCAATAACTCATTTAACAATAAGTTGTCTTTTGCTTAGAAAGCATCATATGTGGTCAACTGGGTGTGCAAATCAGTTAACCTTCATTATACCATGCTGTAATAGGTTGCTTCATCAGTCTTACTTATTATCTACTTTATATAACTGTGGCATTTGTTTTTCAGAAGAAAGACTGAAGATAATAGCGCCGAGAATTAAAAAAACTACTGCCAATTGTAAAAAAATGTCCTTGGAAGAAAAAAAAAATCCCAAAACTTCGTTACGTGTATTTATAAGGCAACATGCTCCCTTCCCTCTAATTTTGGGTTACTTTCTCCGAAGGCAATTTAGTTATTTGCAAATTACATGTAGGGGTTTGATTAATTCTAAGCTC
>NC_033795.1:73664084-73672075 GCF_001876935.1 Asparagus officinalis | reverse complement strand
TTTAAGTAGACTGCCTGCTCCCTCCACAATTTTCTATCTGTGAATTTTCTTTGAGATTAGTGTTGGTGTGTGATACACATCATGGCATGCATCTCAAAGATAGCCTTGATGTATATCACACCCACTGGCACAAATCTCAAAGCAAATCCAATGTATAAAAAAGTTGGTGAACAGAGCCCTCAGTCCACTTGAGTTTATTCTAGCTTTGTTCCTATATATATGCTATCACATTTCTAAAAATACAGTCGTACCTTTACTGTGCCCAAGCTATATCTAGATATGAATGATAGACAGGATGCAGCATACATGTGCTACAATGTGTTCGGTCACACAGGATTAAGTTCCCGTTGGAATATCTTATGATTTTTATCAAATGTCTAAAATTTCTTGGTAAAAATATTCCTAAAATTACTCTATTTTGAACAAAAAATTGTCAGTTATCTTGAAGCTTTATGTTCTGTTTAGTATTTATCTGTTGTAAAATGTTTTGAACTGTTTTGGTTTTAGAAACTTCCACTATGGACCAAGCTGATTTGATTGTTGTGGAATGTGTATTTATTTTCAGGTGGCAACATCCTTATGCTCTGCAGACTGTTTCCTGTTGCAATCTGGGAGTACAATGTTCAACTGGCATGGAAGTTCCAGCACTTTTGAGCAGCAGCAGTGGGCTGCAAAACTTGCTGAACTTCTAAAAGTATATGTTCAAGAACATCCGTCTTTTTACTGCTTCTGTTAACACCAGCATTTTACATACGAGTTTTGCAATTTTACTTCTGCATTTAACTCTTCATGGAAAAGCCGTTTTATCTTTGTCACATGTTATGGATAGCTTCTAATATTCTTACTTATATTTTTAAAAAAAGGAGACAAAGTAAGATTGTCAGGAATTAGTTGCAGTTGTGGTCGAGAGTAACTTCGAAACTCCCATGTGATGCATAACTTGGTGGCAATACTAGATAGCTCTTTCCCATTGTTTAGAAAAACCTGTTACATAACCCGTTATGTTGCATTATGTAATCTAACAAGCCTTAAACGTTACATGACATTATGACATAACTCAAACACATTATAACTCTACATTATTACAATATAGCATGCGTTATTTCAATATAACATACGTTATTTTAATATTAGTTCAAGGGACTTGAGAGTATATCCTTTCTTAAAACTTGAAGTAGTTAAGTAATTACTAATGAAGCCTTCATGTCTTCTTGTGGTGACCTCATTATGTAATTTTGAAATTATGAATATATCTGTTAAAACGAATGTCATTATGAACGAGCTATAAATTTATTATTGTATATTTGAGTATTCGATTGTGATACTCCCTTTTAAATCTATATAGATTGTATTAAATTAAAGATTTTTTATTAAAATATTTTGTATTATTATATTTTGTTCCTAATTCTTAAAATTATTATGACTACATTTTATTTTTTGGGTTATTTTCATATGTACCCTTAAATCACGTGCACTTGCAAAAACTACCCCTCACATCCTCAACTTTGTGAAAAAAATACCCCTAAAATCAACAAATCAACAACTTAGTGCTAAAATTTTGAGTATTTTATTGATAATTTTTACATTGTGATTATAAATTATCTTGTCAAAGTTGATAATTAATTGCTTTGAGGGTAATTTTTTTTCCAAAATTGATGATTTGAGGGATAGTTTTGCAAATACTGCGATTTTAAGGGTATTTTTGCAGATACTCATGATTTAAGGGGTATAACCTATATATATTTTTAAAATTAAACAGTAAAAAATATTTTGTTCCTATTGATATGATATGTTTGAAAATTTTGACAATTTTAATTATTAAAGTCATAATGACTAGTTGGCATTTATAAAATATGTAAATAATTAATAAACGAAATAACTTATGTTATGCGTTATGTTTTTCTTCGTTTTTTCTTTAACCCTTAACAGGAGGTAGAGTGTTACGTTATGGCGTTATCGTTATTTCAAAAAATGCTACATATGATCCACGAAATATTAATTGCAATTTATGTTGCATGGGTATGGTTACCTGTACAGGTAGGAGCGGGGACATACGTAAAGAAATATTTATATACACATATTATATATTGGAATTAATTATTTATATGAGAACAGAGATGAGAATTAATTTTACTATAATATTTTTATATTTCTTTTAGGGGAAAATGATTCCAGTCCCCAAAAGCCAAGAAAACATGCTTCCTCCTCCAAGACTTTGTCAAGATATGTTTTGCTCCTAAAAATAAAGATTTTGTTCTCTGAGCTCCTAAAACACAAAACCCAAGAGATTAAAATATATGAAGACCATAATACCCTTCTCTCTCTTTATCATGATGTACTGAGATGATAGTTGAAATGATTGATGAAGATTATTTTATTATTTTTATTTTTTATTATTTTCATTGTTGATGAGGGGAACTAACTGTTTGTATTGGGAGATTGTTAAAGTTACGGGTTAATTTTTAATGTTACGAGTTAATTGTTAAGGTTACGGGTCAATTGTTAAGGTTATGGATCCCTTCTCTCTCTATGATGTTACTATGATGATGTTGAAATTATTGAAGGGGATTGTTATTTTATTATTTTTCTTTTTTATTATTTTCATTGTTGATGAGGAAACTAATTGTTTTTGTTTGTATTGAGAGATTGTTAAGGTTACGGGTTAATTGTTAATGTTATGAGTTAATTGCTAATGTTACATGTCAGTTGTTAAGGGTATGAATTAGTTGTTAAAGTTATGAGTCAGTTGTTAATGTTATGAGTCAGTTGTTAAGGTTACGGATTGGTTGTGAATGTACACGTTAGGATATATATGTATATATATTTTGAGTGGAATGAAAACTTTGGGTCACTTGACCTAGTGGTAAAGGTTGGGAGTTTGGACAAGAGGTTATGGGTTCAAACCCCTACAACCACAATATTTTTAGAATATTCGTTGTTAAGGATAATGGTTGATTGTGAAGGTTACGAGTTTGTTGTGAAGGTTACGGGTTTGTTGTGAAGGTTACGGGTTTGTTGTTAAGGTTACAGGTTTGTTATTAAGGATATGCGTTAGTTGTGAATGTTACACTTTGATTGTGAAGTTAACCTATACAACAAACCCGTAACCTTAACAACAAACCCGTATCCTTAACAACTAACCCGTTATGGGTTTTTAGAATATTCGTTGTTAATGATAATGGTTGGTTGTAATGGTTACGAGTTGGTTGTGAAGGTTACGAGTTTGTTGTTAATGTTACGGGTTTGTTGTGTAGGTTAACTTCACAACCAAAGCGTAACATTCATAACCAACACATATCCTTAACAACAAACCCGTAACATTCACAACCAACAATTATCCTTAACAACGAATATTCTAAAAATATTATGGCTGTAGGGGTTTGAACCCCTAACCTCTTATCCAAACTCCCAAACTTTATCACTAGGCCAAGTGATCCAAAGTATTCATTCCACTCAAAATATATATACATATATATCCCAACGTGTAACCTTCACAACCGACCCGTAACCTTAACAACCGATCTATAACCTTAACAACTAACTCGTAACCTTAATAACTGATCCATACATTTAACGACTGACCTGTAACATTAGCAATTAATCTGTAATCTTAACAATTTCCCAATACAAACAAAAAACAATTAGTTTCCTCATTAACAACGAAAATAATGAAAAACAAAAATAATGAAATAACAATCCCTTCAATCATTTCAACATCATCACAGCAACATCATGATAAAGAGAGAGAGAAGGGATCCATAACCTTAACAATTGACCCGTAACTTTAACAATTAACTCGTAACGTTAACAATCTCCTAATATAAACAGTTAGTTCCCCTCATCAACAACGAAATAATAAAAAATAAAAATAATAAAATAATCCCCATTAATCATTTCAATTATCATCTCAGTACATCATGATAAAAAGAGAGAGAGAAGGGTATTATGGTCTTCACATATTTTAATCTTTTGGGTTTTGTGTTTTGGGGGCTCAGAGAACAAAATCTTTATTTTTGGGGGCAAAGCACCCGTTGACAAAGTCTTGGGGGAGGGGGAATTGGAGGGGAGCACGTTTTCTTGGGTTTTGGGGGCTGGAAGCATTTTCCCCTAGATTTTATAGTTAGGGCCCAAGATTCTTGGATTGGATTTGATTTTTGTGAGTAGAATTCTTGAGCTTTTGGTTTAGATTCTTAAACTTTTGCTTTGGATTCATAAACTGAGGGTTAGATTCTCATACTAAATTTTAGAGTAGATTTGTGGATTATTCGTGTTAGGAGTTTCAAATTAAATTGTTATGCTTAATTAATTAAAAAGTAAACACTAATTTGAAAAATCACCCTCATTTCAATTAACGGATGACAATAACAAAACTGAATACATCTTACAATCCGCTTAAATAGCTCAAAAGAAATGGGGGGGGAGAAGCACGTTTTCTTGGTTTTTGGGGGCTGGAAGTATTTTTCCCTTTCTTTTATTATGTGGATTATAAATTGGAAAAAACACTAGTTTCTATAGTTAATACCCTAACAACCCTTCAAAATCATAATCCAGAACATGACCTATGGCAAAGAAGTTTGAAGAAGCGGGTGTGAAGTGTAGGATATATGTCCAAAAAATATATGACGAGCATTTTAATGTAAAACATGTATTGTACAATTGAGTAGATGTCCAAATAAATGTATGCATATATGCAAGGAGTGTCCAAGGAGTTTGGGTACAAATACGGGTATGGATACGTGTTGGGTACGGGTATGGCTTCAAATTACAAGTACCCAGGTAACATAGATTGCAATAGCAAACAATGAGCTGGATTAGTTAATTTTGAATAAGAAGTACTAAAATCTTAAAAAAAATCGTGCCAAGTCTCTAGAGATATTAGTTAGTTGTATCTTGCTTCAGTCGCATCATTAGTCTACTGTTTGTGTGCTGCTTTCATTCTTGCTTTTGGTGGAATCTCATTCTCATGGCAAGCAATCAGTATAGCTTGTAGCAAATGTTGCACGCATTAGATGTTGCATGGAATCAATTTCAATTTCATTATTTGGTTATCTGCCGTTTTATTGTGGGAATGCAAATGTAGTATTTGGTTGAAAAATAATTGTTGTAAAAGCTGCATGTTTGTATCATTTAAGAGAACACTGTGATAGATGGTTTTCCTATTTGGAATAGGGATGGTTTTCCTATTTGGAATAGGGAAGTCCTTGACGAGGTGAAATTGTATTTATTTGTTAATATCTTATCTTGGAGTTTTAGCTTTTGCTTGCACCAAATTGGCTGCAGTATTTGCTGAAGGTTTTCTCTACAGAATGTAAGGTCATTCACTTCTCCTAATTAAAATGTTGCGAACCAAACAATTGAAATATACATCCAATATTTACATCGGTATCTCTAATTCCACTGAACCGAACAACCCCTTAAAAAGATAGCCAATCTTTAAGTGCTAGTATAGAAAACGTCATCTGGTGGAGGATGGAAAGTAGGCACTGCTTTGGTTCTTCAAAAAAGTAAGTTACTGATGTTTGGAGGGTCGAAGGAGAGGGCGAAGTTGGCAATACAGTACAGATGTTAGGGTTTTTTTGGGTATGGTTCTAGATGGATGAACTTGATGGAATACTTCAAGCATGTTCCAGATTGTGGAAAATGTATCAAAGCTTGACATTTTACGGGAGTATCAACTATGCGAGGCAGGTGTTAGGAATTTGTAAAATTAACCCCTCGTGTGCAACTCGGATGAAACTTCCTATTTCATTCATTAAAACTTTTGTTGGCTGGATGATTGATGGTGACTAGGCAAAAAGAGCTATCATGATGAGTGGATTACCACAATTTGCATTCATAATGTTTCATGGGTTCACTGAAATTGTGATGATAATATGAATATAATTACAAAACGTGGGAAACTTTCATGGGTAACAAAGTTTCAAACTTCAGTAGTCTAAAGCAAAGTTATTGTATAGATAATGTCCTAGCCCATAAAAGTCTCCAAATTCAATTATTGTTCCATTATGATGAAAAAATTTGGATTGCTTGGTATTGCTTGGTGACCAAGGACAATCAGGAAGATGGCGGAAGACATCTCATGAGCCTGATATGTGATGTAGGAAAAGGTGAGGAAGCGAGCACAAGGCATTCTTTATAATTGAGAGTTTCATTGTTTAGACTTTGAAGTGTAGAGTTGGATTCTATAAGGTAATGCTTTTGAGAACATGCTTTGATAGCAGAGCTTATTTGAGGCCTGATTCTGCTGGGTATACTTGAGAGAAGAATTCGGGAATGGATTCACTACATATTCACTAGATGTGGATATGCTGCAGTTACTTACGAATGATAAAATTGACAAAAAGTATATTCATTGTTGTGTACAAGTTTCTCCCACTTATTATTATAAGCTTGGTTATCTTGGTATCCGAACCCTGAAATTTGAATAATCGAATTACATATTAACTTCAGATATCCTTTTGTACTCTTCATGCCTTGACAATTTATTTTCCTAACATGTTGTTTTATTCTTAAACCCTCAGCCTGGGGTTACACTGAAGCATGCAAAGGAAGGAACTGAGAGCTCTGCATTTTGGTTTGCTCTTGGTGGTAAGCAGAGTTTTACCACCAAAAAGGTTGTGCAAGATATTGTTCGAGATCCTCACCTGTACAGCTACTCCTTCAACAAAGGTCAATGCTCTTCCCTCTGTAGTTGCCTTGTCTTTGATGGGGCTATCCTGGTTATCCTGTTCTTTTGTTTACTTAATGTTCAATAAATTTGAATTTCTGCTGAATTTGATGGCATTGTTTTTTATTCGGCTCATTGGGGAATCGCCAGGGAAACTAGAGGTTTGCTACCTTGCCTCATATTTCATCATAACTTGTGCTATTTTTTTTTTTTGAGTTGATTCTCATTTCACATCCCCTGCTTTTGTAGGTATCTGAGATTTTCAACTTCTCTCAAGAGGATCTGTTGACTGAAGATATATTACTTCTTGACACTCATTCAGAGGTTTTTGTTTGGGTTGGTCATTCTGTGGGTTCCAAAGAAAAGCAAGAGGCTCTGAATATTGGCCAGGTATGAGTACATGATTGTCTGCTCCTATAGCTTCTAATTTTTTTTCGATAATGTGCTTAATTTATCGATTTCCAGAAATACATAGAGCTTGCAGCTGCTCTGGAAGGGCTACCTGCTGATGTGCCGCTTTATAAAGTCACGGAAGGGAATGAACCATGTTTCTTCACAACATACTTCTCCTGGGATGGAACAAAGGCAGCTGTATGTTAATCAATTATAAATTATTTTTCATATATCTTTGGTCAACTTTGCATTATCTGGTACCTTATCCGTCTTTCCTAGCCATGAAAATGATACTTTCTTTGACAAATAAAGGGGCAGAAGATTACTCCCATAATACAGCAGACAATTAACAAGTGGCGGTTACATGTTGTCTGCTGTTAATAACTAAACATTAACACACCTCAGTCATGGAGTAATAAGTCAATGTAGTGACCTAAATAGAGCTTAGCAATCAGTATCTAACATCCTGGGAAGAGATTTGTATATTTTTTAAGCACTGCTAAATATTTCAGGCTCACAATCTCAATGCTATAATTTGGGGCATCGACATTTTACATGAAACTTATGGTGTTTAAAGTAGAATATAAGTTAGCATATTTTCTGTCAACTTTGGATTGCATAAGTGAATTTTACTTGGGACATGTCATTATTTCTCCAATCCCATCATAATCATTTTCTCATGTCATTATTTCTCCAATCCCATCATAATCATTTTCTCTTTTCTCCCTTATAATAACAATAATAGTTTCAGGGTGATATGGCAAATTTTTTTTTGAACTTTTCCATACGTATTCATATAAGCACGCATGCAGTCTGTTCTTTGAGATTATGCATTCCATGCACGTCCTGTCAGACTAAGCATGGTATGTCAAGTGCACTTAGTTGTGTATCTCATATCTTCTTTCGAAGAATCTTTACTCTGCAGACAAGG
>NC_033795.1:73619026-73664061 GCF_001876935.1 Asparagus officinalis | reverse complement strand
TGAGAGTTGGGGGTATAACTGAAAGAATATGTACGCATCTATTTCTGTATTTTGTGGTATTGTAAAATATGTTTATGCTGAGATCTTAAGCTATGCATTTGTGCAGCAAGCCTTTCTTTTTAGTTATTTTGCAGTACTAGCTATTTTGGACCTAAAACCTTTATCTTTAATTTATTAGAGTTCCATATGGCTTTTGAGTGATCACACTGGAATAACTGTGGGTGTTTGACATGTCTCCATACTAATCACCCAGAGGTGCATCCGGAAGCATGAGCTAATTCCTGGGTTGGAGTAAACAGTCAGTTTGTTTCTCAATCAGTATCTATAGACCATAGTGGTATCATTTTCTCATACATCTTTCTTTCAGGTTGATCTTCCTCTCAGTCTGGAACCATTTCGTAGCAGATTGTCAATAGAGCGATTTACAGTAATAAGACTGTTATTGTACATGTGCGCATCATATGGGTTTATAGCATGATGCTCATATGAGTCTATAATGATCTATTTTTGATCCTTATGCACCTTAAACTTTGTTTACCTTAATCCATTTAATAACCATTCATCAGTAGTGGAGCTGGAAATTAATATTGTTTCTGAGTCTTCATTAGGAGGTTTAACTATCTTCCTGTTCCCTGAGTTTTTGCCTAAACTGATTTCCCCCTCATAACTCCCACATATCTCAGGGCTCCTTATAACCTTATGGTTCACTATTTCTTGTTACATCTCTCACATTTACTTGGATATTGGTTGGTCCTTGGGGTTCTTTTCTCTTTTTTCTGAATATTTTATCTTCTGTCCACAACCTATGTTTCTTCTTACGCTTCTTGGATTTGACTGGATTTCACCAAATACCTGTTAACCTTTTTATGCAATGTTCTTTTGTGTCGTTTTATTAACTGGCCTTCATTTGGTTTCAAGCATCATCGATCATGTCACATTTAGGTCAGACCTTGCTTCTTCCTTCCAATTTGTTCTTTGTGATATGAAGTAAGCAAGCCCTGTTTACTAGTTAATTTTTACTTTGTTTATTTCTCCCTGTAGATGTCTGATTTCTTGCAGACTGATAAAGCACATAGATTCCTTGCCAATTTTTTCATTCTCGAAGATTATGGACCATTCGTCATAGACTCATAGTACTCTGTACATTCTCAAAAATCTTTTAAGGACACTATATTCATCTATTTTTCCCCATGAGACTTGGGGATCTATTTGTTTGAGGTAGGTTGATACCTAATTTGACAGTGTATGTAACTACTGAAGTTTTTTATAAAGATTCTATCCTCGAAAAAAGAAGCAAGACATTATCCTACGTTTCTTGTTCTCAAGCTGAGTACAGAGATCCGGACTTGTAGATCGTGATTTCTTTTTTACCTTACTAGGGATGTCTCTTCTGCTCATGGATAAGTCTTTTTAATTAGGATTCATCTGAATGCACTTTTTGGAAAGTAATTTTATACACTTAGATGGTTGGTTCTTTTGAAATATTAAGTGCTTGTGAGAGAAGTCAATGTTTGAGAAGATTTGTTAGGAGAAATTTGTATAGAAAGGATATACGAGGGAGAACTTAGACAAGGCCGAGTCAAAAAATAAAGTGAGGACCATGAGAAATCACGTAGTAGGTTTATTAGAATCATTTTTCATTTCTATAGTGAACACAAATTCTCCCATTGCATATGTTGAATCCCTTGACATTATATTATTATGTTTGCATAAATAAAATAAGGACACTATAACCTCTTTGTCTGCACAACATTTTCGCTTAATTACCAAATTGGTATTTTTTGTGACCGCGCTTAATCGTTTGGCATTAAAAGTTTCTCCAACGACTTTTTGGTAATTAAAGTCTTAACCATTCTGCAATTAGGGATATTCCTTTGCCGCTGATGGAAATTTGCGAAAATGTTTGTCAATTTCAAACACATTTATAGGAAAAAACTATGTTTCATTCAATTAAATACTAATAATCATCCTGCTAACCATCTACATCTTTAAAACCCCATCAGAAATCAAGAAATCTATAACTTTGTCTATGCCTTGTCATCTAAATCCATCCACGTTAGAGTTCTAATAACCCAAAAATTAAGTCACGTGAGGTCACAAGCGATTTTCTCGCCAAGTTTTTCATCGGTGGCATAAAAAAAGTCTAATTGCATATTTGGCATACCTTTAATAATAAAAATTCGCCGGAGAAATTTTTAATGCCAAACCAATTAAGAAGTGTTACAAAAAATACCAATTTTACATTTTGGCCTGACATTCTGTATCTTATTGTCTTAAAAGTGGAGAAAACCATCTTTACTTATGAAAAATTTAGATAAGAGTTTTTAAAGAGGGGAGGGGAAGGATTAGAGAGATTAGGATAATATCCCCTTAAGAATTAATTTAGCAAGGGGAAGTAAAGGGAGGGTTAAAAATAAACAAATTCACTTACTCTTTTAGCCTTCCAAAAGTGGACGGATTGGGAGGGAGGGATTGAGTTTAAGTGAAACTTTCTCAATATTCCAATTGTATCCTTAGAGAAATAAAAAATCTATATGCCTATTATTCTCTCAACAAGGATATATTCGTCACGTAGTTTTCCTCCCTTTTCATTCTCTGCTCTAAACAAATATAGATTGGAGTGTACCCTCTCTTCCCTTTAATTTCTATCCAAACACAACTAGTTTTATTTTGTCTCTTCCCATTCAACTAGGGGTGACAAATTATGATCTGACCCATCAACCCGACCCAACCCGACCCATTTATAATGGGTGTGGGTCAAGTTATATGAGTCAGGTCATAAACGGGTCAACCCAAATTTACCCATTTATAAATGGGTCAATTCGGGTTGATCCGTTTATGACCCATATGAGTTGAAAAAAGGACCTCCTCCTTCATTGCCGGTAGCGTTTTCTTCTCCGTCTGAGATTTGGGCAGGCTACCACGCTTCCTCTTAGCGACGAGAGCGCTATTGGCGGAGTCAGGCGAGGGCTCCGTCGTCTCATCCTCGTCCTCGGGCTCCGCCGCCGTCGGGGGGCCAGGGGGCGGGATCTCTGATGAGATTTGTTCTTTCTTCTTTCATTGAATCCTTTTGCCCTATTTCTGAGAACAGCTCACGATGAAACTTTAAAACAGTAAAGACTTTGATACCCAGAGTCTTCGGCCGGCGATCGCCCTCGCCGGCTACTGCATCTGCTGAGCTTATCATGGATACTACCAAGAACGCGCGTTCGATCCTCTTGGTCGTCTCTTTAAGGGCTGGAGAAAGGCAAATCTGAGGTTTTTTGCTCGCTGATTTCGGCAGAGGTCGAGCTAGGGTTTGAGGCGCGAATGAAGCTGGAGAGGGAAAACTGCGAGGGTTTTTTTAGAGAAGGGTTCGAAGGAGGAGGAGGAGAAGCTGAGGCCTTGCTTGAACTTGGCAGCGCCTTCGCCTTTGCGCGTGGGCTCGTCGTAGTACGCTGCAGCTTTTTCTTCCTCCATTGAATACAGAAAATGGACTTGTGCTTTGATTCTTGAGATTCGGGTAGGAATTGGGGATTTTTTAACACTTTGATACCCAGAGTCTCCATCTTGATACCCTGAAAATGTCATTTTAACACTCTGATACCTAGAGTTTGAGTTCAATTTCACATTGATGCGTATATATTGTTTCAAATTTCAGTAATTTGTATGACGCATTTAGCTAATTCTAGAGTATCAACGTTAAAAAGAGATGTATATTTTGTGATATCAAAGTGTTACAAATAAAAGAAAACTTTATTGAGATGGTGTAAACTTTGGGTCATTCGGGTTATATGGGCCGGGCCGGGTAACCCGTTTAATAAACGGGTCGGATCACACTGACCCATTTATTAAACGGGTCAGGTTGGGTCACAACTTATACGGGTCGGGTCAACTATGACCCGACCCGACCCGTTTGCCACCCCTAATTCTTCAACCCCTCCCCTTGGATTTACTTGTATCAATTCCCCTCCCCTTCATATTTTGTATCCAAACTCTCTGTTTAAGGGAAATTCTAATTGGTCCGAAAGTAATAATATTTCTGTTGTGA
Source organism: Asparagus officinalis (assembly GCF_001876935.1). Lineage (NCBI taxonomy): Eukaryota > Viridiplantae > Streptophyta > Magnoliopsida > Asparagales > Asparagaceae > Asparagus > Asparagus officinalis. The sequence goes on along the minus strand of NC_033795.1, from coordinate 73,660,031 downwards.
TTTTTTATTTTCGTGAAAGCTAACACAGTCCTGTTATTTGTAGTGAAAAATATAGTTTTGAGTATTAAATCATTTAATGCTTTACCCAAGTATTTAGCAGACACACTTTGATACACATAGTGATGGGAGATGGCTTTTGCGATAGAGCTCAGTCATTGAAAGCTTGGGATAGTTTCCTTGAGTGTTTACTTTTACGCCTAAAATTTTGCAAATTTAACTCTTTAATTTTATGTTCTCAGCTTCAGTTCTTCTTTTTTTCTTCCAAATTTAGCCTCTGAAGCTAACCTTAAAATTCCAGCATTGGCTCCATTTTCATCTTTTTCTTTTCTATTTGTATGTATTAAAACCTTCCTTCCACCCTTTCCCCCTTTACACTTTCTATGAATTAATTATATTGATTACCAAGTCTCTTCAAAAAAATCTAAGCATTGTAATGCTTCATTTTCTTATTTATCGTGCATATTATTTTTGTATATTATGCAAAATTATTGGAATTATTTGAAACATTCATGAAGCTCATGCATTTTGATGTGAAGTTATGTCAGTTGTCTAGGTCTAAGAACATAATTTTACGTTTTAATCTGCAACGACTAAACTTCAGCAACTTTTCATTAGGGTGAACCATAAACACCTGTCACATAGCTAACATTTGTATTCATTCAGGACTTAATGCTTTTCATTCATCCACTATAAACGTTTGGCAACTGTTCTTGAAATCCATTAATTGAAATGGGTTACTCTTTACTATATCATATCTATGTAACTGCAAAACACATACTTTGTGTCCAGCAGTTGTTGGGTACCAACACACCATGTCACCAACACTTGTAGAACATTTGTCCGATGCCTGAGACTGTAGAGTTATATCAGTTCAAAGGAACCAAACCTCCTGATTAGACCAGTGCCAACTTTAAAGAAAGGGTTTAAGGTTGCATGCACGGCATTTGTAGCTGAGCCTAGCTTCAGTAAAACAATAAAAATGGAAAATTGGCATTGTATAGACTTAAATCAAAATAAATAACTCCTAGACATGTGAGAGGCGTCATGGACTCAATTAGGTCCTGTGTCGGATTGAACTTCCAGAGATTTTTTTAGTTCAGATTAGAATCTAAAGATGTCAACTTTTTTCCCTGTTTGCATTTGATTATGCTAAAAGTGGCAAATCTTTCTTGCTGTTAGTATATACGCATAAATAACCTAACATTATTCTGATGTAAATCAGGTCAAAGGAAATTCCTTTCAGAAGAAGCTCTCTCAGTTATTTGGTTCAGCCATGAATGCAGCAGAGGTAAATACATGGTTTGTACTCTAATTTGTGAACTAAGTCAATTTAGTATACGATATTGTTCGCAGTGACACAAATTCTCAAATAGTTTAGCAGCATATATGGCTTAGGCTTCTTTTCGTAGAATCGGATTATGTAAAAAGGATTAAAATTGTTAAGCTATAGTGTATTTCTCAAATAGTTAAGTCAACATAGATACTGTCTACCTGATTTGTTGTGTCCAGTGTTACCTGGGTACTTCTAGTTGGAACCTGTACCCGTATCCGACACGTGCCCAGACCCATACCCATACACGTACCCAAACTTCTTGAATATATGCAAATGTTTATTCAGGTAAACATGCTTTAATTTAAAACATTCATCGTACACTTCTCGGATGCATATTCTACACTTCACATCTATTTCTCTTATAACGATCTTACGTAAATTGAAAAACTATATTGATCTTATGTAAATTACTAATTTAAAAAATATAAATATGCATAACATGCATATATATAGCCATAGCCCAGTACCTACATCTCACAAATTTGCTGTGTTCTGTACCTGTACCCGTACCCATCCCTGTGCAATTTAGGTTGTGTCAAACTCTTTTTCTTAAAATGTTTTGTCACTCTTATCTTGTGAATTAGACAACATAGATTTCTAGTCTGCATGTGATGTCTTATTAATGTACTCATTGTGTTCCAAGCAAAAGAAACTTGTGAAAAATGGTTTGTACATGCTAATTTGTGCTTATCAACCAGACCAAATAACAATGTACATGACAATCTGCTTAGTTTTTGTGCACATTCTGTGAAAAAAAAACTTGTTTAGTTTACATATTATTGAAAGTACATTACTACATTTTCTGTGTGTTGATTGATCATTTGAAGAATTATTGAGTAGAGAGGGCAGTTGGTTCACGCTTTCATAATTTTCATTACATTTCTGCAGTCAAACGACAAATCAAACAACTCACCCCAAGGTGGACCCAGACAACGGGCAGAAGCTTTAGCAGCTTTAACTTCTGCATTCAATCCATCGAGCAATGTATGTGTTCATTTATCTATCATAGGACTTTTTATGAGTAGAATAAATTCGTTCAGCCTTCATATAATTGATGATTCATATTCAATCTGTTAAGGAATATTGGTACTCATATGCATATTATACAATTTTTAATGAAAAAATGTTGTTTAGCCTTTGTACCATTCTTGATATATCGCAGCCTAGAAGCAAGTCTTATGGGTCAACTCAAGGTAGTTACACTCAAAGGGCAGAAGCATTGGCAGCCTTATCCTCTGCTTTTAATCCTTCAGCTAAAGAAAAAGCTGCAGCACCAAAGCCAACTCGATCATCAGGGGGGTCACAGAGAGCTGCTGCAGTTGCTGCATTGTCTACTGTCTTGACAGCTGAACAAAGGAGAGAACAATCTGAAGCTGCCAAAGGTCGTTTAAGCCGTGGCTCTTCCCTAGATGCACCAAATGCCGGTAATATATCACTTTACCTTGAAGTGATAATTTCTTTGATATGAGAGACCGTGTTATACTTTTTTAATGTCCTTAGTAAACTGTCTTATCATAATGTTACAATGGTTTTGATGTGGCTATGCTCTTCCATTATAATTGAACCGCTGACCTAAATCAGCTGCCTGGTTACCTAATTTTCCTTCTAGACCAGAGCCTCCCTAGAAGGCCTGCCTGATGATATATGATTAGAGCATAAAAAGGGATGTAGTAGAAGAGAAGAAAGGTAGCATCGAATGATAAATGGAGAGAAACAGACATAGAAGGTGGGGGTTGAATATATTTTTCAATAATTTAAGGCTTTCAGATATTGGTAACAAAATTAAATGTTTAATGTTATTTTCTTCAAGCAGTTATACTTTATATGTTTGAAGTATGATCATGAGTACATGATATATGATTTGACTCGGACATTAAGGATGTGGCAAATTTAAAAAACTAGGACATGGATGCATCAATGGATACTAGAAGTGTATAATCAAGTGAAATTATCTATGGAATACAAAGTCATGAAATACACCAGAACCAACACGAGAGGATACAAATGCATATAGATAATGCAAATCGTAAAAGGTTATGATAAAGATACAATGTGAATACAACATATTGGTGACCTGTTAATTTGTTAGATGAATAAACATATCCTTTACCTATAAATTGGAGAAGTTATATTCGAATCTTCTATTATCTCTATATACAGAAAATTCCTTTTTTTTTGAACAATTCTAACATTCCCCAGCGCTGGAACATTTTTTAAAAAACTTTGTTCCTTAGACCACTGGAGATATTCTCCGACTTTAGGGAATATTTAGATCTCTTTTAGTCAGGTTAAAATATCAACGATGCTCCCTATAGTTTTTCCTGTATGTTAGACTATTTTCTGTGATAAGTAGGCTATTTTCCAATGTGAAGCATCTTCGTTTGTCATTTTAATATTATAAATTGGTTGTAATTTGTTGCACAGATGAGGCAAGCAGCGAGACTACAAGCCCCTTACTTGGCGATGTTGAAGAAAGTCCTGTAACAGGGGATCCCCTTGAAATTTCAGTGGATGAAGGCACAGGAGAGGAGGGATCCATCTCTTATAATAACGGTGCTGAAAATGAGGAGAACGATGATTCACAAACTGCAGATGAGGGACAGATATTCAGTTACGAACGTTTAAGAGCCAAATCGCGCAACCCTGTGAGAGGAATTGATTACAAACGAAGAGAGGTCTGTGCTAAGTTGAAACTTTTTTCCATGTGGTATTATGCCTAATTAGCACTTAAATACTTTCTAGTTTTTCATACATTGCATGTATAGACTCACTTATTTTTGGCGGCACTTGTATACCCTAAAGTTTTAAAATTGACACTTCATAACATAAGACGCCCCCCCCCCCCACAATAAAATATTCCCATGTGACATTCACATGCTAATTTTACAACTTTCTAGCCCTTAATGTTTGTTGCATTTACCGTTAAACCTACCCAAAATATATCTTGAACCTACACCAATAATATTAAAAAAAAAAGAATTGTGACAGGTTTTAACAGTAAATTTAACAAAGCTAAAAATAAAAAATTTCTTAAAATCAGCATGTGGGCATCACATGGAATATTCTCACATTTACATAAAATAAGGCAGTAGCATGCCAATTAAGAAACTTGAGGGGAGATAAGTGTTGCCAAAATCAAGTGAGGGTATATAAGTGCAAAGTAAGGAAACTGTAAGGTATTGAAGTGCTAATTAGCCAACATTTATCGTTTCAGTATGCTAAGTTCTCTTACTCTGTAGACTTACCTTTCTGATGCTGAGTTCGAGACTGTTTTCGGGTTAACTAAAGACGCGTTTTATCAACAACCCAAATGGAAGCAGGACATGCAGAAAAGAAAGCTGGATCTCTTTTGATTGGAGGCAGTTCAGATTTTGGAATGATTTATAGAAGTTTGTATTCTTATTACTTTGTCGGCTCCTCCTTGGTGTTTTTTTTTTGTTGTTGTTTGGAATGCTGGTGATTCATGTTCATCTGCTGCCTCCGGTGGTTTCTCCAAAATATGGTGTAGGTTATTCTTTTATTTGTGACTAGCATTTGCTGGTGTGGGTTTGTTCACTAGAGTGATTCCTTTTGCATGTATCTCTTCTTTGTGAAATCATATGTTTTATTGTGTATTAAATGAATAAAGGAGTGTTTAATTATTCTGCCTTCTTTTGATATCAGTCTGCTTTTTTTTTTTTTTAATGTGAGATGTGGAGGCATTACGCCATGCGAAGTGACCGAGTTTTATGGTTCGTTATAATGTAACTTCAGGGCGAGCTATTCATGTGCTATTCGCGCGCAATTTATGTGTTCTCGGCCATGAATGACGATTTAAATGGTCGATGGTTCTCGTTTCGTTTGTGTTTTGTGTGATGGACGAAGAAAATGCAATTATGTGCCCCCGGCCAGCAAACAATGACGTCGACTATGGAAGACCAAAAGACCTGCTTGTTATATCTGACTTCCTAAGTTGTCATTTTAGACTTTGTGTAAGATTTAAGAAGTAGTAGAAGTTTTCATTCTCAGCCGTCTTCAGACGTCTAGAACTTCAAATCTTGTGATTTTTTTTGAGAAATCTTTCGTACTTGTGAAGATTACTTATTTTTATTTATTTACACTCGAAGAAACGCTATACCTCCCGATGTTAGTTTCTCTCTCTCTCGTGCCGCCAATGTAAATATCTCGAATATTTGGACCATGAGTCATTCTGAGCCGTGTGGTTTTGGATTATGGATTATTTTAGGGGAAAACGCTTTCAGTTGGTGTTTAAGAGCTCTCTTGTGCGCTTCCCTTTGACTAAAGTTAAATCTGTCCAATCTCCCTTTCCTTAAAATAAATAAGATGGTTTTTTTTTTTGCTATATCATAGATCACCTCTCAAAAATGCGTAGTTGCTAATTTATTCATACATCTCTTAATATGCGTAGGTCTAAATTAGCATATATGTAGATTTGATGGGAGATGTGCAAATCGGATAGATTTTGGTCTATACAAGAAAATTTTCTTTACTTTTTAGTGAAGATATTTTGTCATTTTACCCCTTCTTAGTTTGAAGCTTATCAGTATTACATGACAAGTTATTTTAACCAAATGTCAATGGATGTAGGGGTGTTCAGGAATGAAGAGTAAATCTGTAAACTAAGACAGATTTGGGGTACATAAGTGAAAAGAGTTATTTAGATATCAGTCCCCCAAATGTTCAATAATTCCATACCATTGGGGGAATTATGGGAGCACACGGGCACCACACACAATAAGGAGCGTAAGCAACAAAACAACACAAAGAGGTTTTCACGTGTTTTGGCCAAACATTGCCTACATCCACCATCTCTCACCCACCAATACAACTAATACAACCGATCCAAGTTTTGCATGGAAACATATCTCACATCTCGTAAGGAACTTGAGAACACTTACCGCTCAAGAGCTTCAAGAGAGTTGTCATCACATTACACTCAAGGCACTCGAATACGCCGATCACTCAATAGCTCTAAGAGGATCCTTGTCTTGCTTGGAAGATGACCATTCTCAGCGCTAACACACCCTTTTATAGTCTCCAATAAGAAGTTCAAGAAGCTAACCATAAATGCATCATTTCATCTTCCTCTGCATTAGTACTTCAAATTTTTACCTTTTGCATTCTTCAAAATTGACTAGCCTTTCAATCTTCCTATTCAACGCAATGCACTCCTCATTTATGAAATTTGGGGAGAATCCCAATGCATATTAGTCCCTCAAATCTTAATAATTGCTCGTTAGTCCCTCAAATCCTAAGGTGTATTGCAATTTGGTCCCTTAGTTACCAAAATACCCATTTGTTATGAATTCTCCCTTAAATTCCATACCCTTCAAAAAGATTATTTGCACTTTGATATTCAAAAGTTTACACCTTTTTAACCTCAATAATCTTTTTTGGCACTTTGACGTTGAAAAGTTTTTACCTTTTATTTTTTATACACTAAAGTTTTGTATTTAACCCTTTGATACCAAAGGTTCCGTATTTTTTAATTTCGATACCTCAAACTTTGCTTTTGACACTTCGATACCCCACATTTTATTGCAATAAAGTTAAAAAATGTGTAAAATTTGGGGTATCAAAGTTAAAAAAAGGGGAATTTTTTGAGGTATGAAAGTTTAAAAATGTGTAAACTTCTTGAAGGGTTTGGATTTACAAGCGGATCTCGTAGAATCCGACCCGGATCCAAGCTCTCCTATCTTCTCAAATAATTTCCTCTCTCTCCTCCACAAAAAAAAGACCCAAGTCCCCAAAATCTCGTCTCCTATCCCATTTTTCTCCAATTTTTGAAGCAAAAATGGCGATAAAAGCACCCATTGGTGCTTTGAGTTTGGCCCCACCTCCTCCTTCCTCATTGAGAGCCCATTCAAATAGGTCTCTCATCGCCTACCCACCTCTCAAAACCTCCTTCTTCAATGGCGGAGGTATGGAAATTTTAATTTATCTTCTAGTTTTGATTCTATATGATAATTATACAAGTGTTAGCTAATAGAAAATTGACCCAACTGTGAGTTTGAGGGGATCATTTGATGTAATTAGATGTTTATGTGCAATTCCTTTGACGAGCTTCTTCTTTAAGTAGATTTATATTATATATACTGTATGATATGAAGAATGAATGATAAAGGTGTTGGGTGTTGAAGTTGATGCTTTTGATTCAGGGAATGATGCTTTTAGTAATTTCAGTCCATACCAGAAATTTTTCACTTCATGATCTGACTCAATGAGGCCACTGCATATTTGAAGTTCCTGACTTTTTTGATGATTCTGAAGGGAATCACAAAGATATTTGTTTTTTTTTAAAATAATTCGGAATGAAACTTTGCCATGATGGGATCAATGGTATATAGATTTTTTTTTAAAATTTTTCAATATCCATTTTAGGATTTGTTTCATATGAAAAGTTAACTTTATGTGGAATATTATGTCTGCTTATCTCAAGAGAGTAGCAGAAGAAATTCTTGGAGGATCTGAAGGCAATTGATTACTCACTAAAGACATCTGGTGGAACGAGGAAGTCCTCATATACAATTTTTTGCAACTTTGGTGCTGTTTCTTTATCATCTTTTACTTTGTATTTGTTTCATCAGTGCGACCATGTTCTTGACTCTTATGATCCTCTTGCAAACCGAGTCTTCAAAAATAAACATTAGGTCTACATTGCAATTCTTGCAGCTGGTATTTATTGGATAATCTGTTTTTTTACACTAGTTACCTTCATAATTAATATCGGATCACATGTGTACGCACATGCACTAGTGTGTTGACGGTGTATTGACATGTGTCAGGTTCTAAGTCATTAAATTAAGCTCCAAAGGATTGATTTGGGAATTTTTTTATTCTTGAGTAGCACAGTGCGTATTTGCATTAAGCTTACTACCGTCCTCTAAAACACGATCTCATGTTTATCTTTTACAGTGGGGACTCTAAAAGCCACAGTCAATACTAATGTACTAAGATGTAGTAGACATGGTGGAGGTGCTCTCGGTGCCCGGATGAACCTTTTTGATCGGTTGGCTAGGGTAGTAAAGGTGAGTTCAGAAATCACATCAATGCATCATTTCTTGGCCTTTCCTATACAAATCTTGTTTTATATTCATCTTAAATCTGAGCTTATCTGTTGCAAGTGTAGTCATATGCGAATGCAATATTAAGTTCAGTAGAGGATCCAGAAAAGATCTTGGATCAAGCGGTGCTTGAAATGAATGATGATTTGACAAAGATGCGTCAAGCAACAGCTCAGGTATTTCTTCTAGTCTTGTTTCCTTCTGCCAATAAAGTTGGCAATTATTGGTGCTCTCCAATGGTTCCATATGTGAGATTTATTCAGTATGACATGTGTAAGAAACCAAAAGAGTTGCATATATTTTAGATGTGTAAGTTCTTTGCTAAATATAGGGCATAATGAGAGCTCTCGAGTCTTCATTAATGTCCATGGGATTTGTATGTTTTAGATGAAATCCTGGTGATTTAGATGTGTTGAAGATCAAACGTGACATGACTTGAGATTGAGGGGTACTAGTTAGTAACTTGTCATGTATCTCAGCAATCTTTCAGTCCAATTGGCCAGACACACAAAGTTTGAGACCTAGAAGCATTTGTATTCTTAAATTTGCAACATATTTGTGCATGTCAGTTCATATACATGTGAAAGAATTTCATGTGATAAGTTATATATGCCAAATTGATACAAAGACTTAAGTGAAAAATTGCACCCATCTAACTCAACATGTATTATTGTATTGTCTTGGGACCACAAGGGTACCTCTATTGTGCAAAAAAGCATACAATTCTATTAAAATGGGTGGTTGCAGACTACGACATCCTGTGTCATGCTGTGGTACTTCCTGGCTATGACAAGCGGGAATACATATTGTGTTTTGTATATCCTTAATATTAACTATGTAGTCTTTCTCTGGTGCTCATTGGAAATTTCAACCATTTTTCCATTGAGATTACAATTTCAACACTATTCTTGTATATTTTAGGTTTTAGCATCTCAGAAACGATTAGAGAACAAATATAAAGCTGCTCAGCAAGCTTCTGATGATTGGTAATCACCTCTACTATATGCTACTTATTTATACTACGTTTAAGATTTGGACGTGCAAGAAGTTTTCTTTAAGAGTCTTTGTTTTGCACCAGGTATAAAAGGGCACAACTTGCACTTGCAAAAGGAGATGAGGATCTTGCTCGTGAGGCTCTAAAGAGGCGTAAATCTTACGCTGTAGGTATTTCTTGTGAATTAATTTTGCTTGAGTTCTCACCAGATTTCACTTCTAATGAAAGAGGGGGGAAATGCTAAAAGAAGAAAGATATACTACCACTCTCCTATTTCCATGTTATAAATTTTTATATGCTTTGTTATGGGTTTCTGAAATGTATTTCTTTCCGTTGCTTAAAAAGAGAGGGAGGGAGGGAGGGAGATTTCACTGGCTAGAGAGTAATAGAAGACATTGGATCAATCTTAGGTTAATGACATTGGATAAGGGGTCTACCTGCCACTCTTTTCAAATATTTCATTCTAGGGCAGAAATGGTGGGTGAAGTATATGAAGATGACTAGCACACTTTTCTTTTACCTACTGCATGTGTTGTTCTATTTTGTTTTATTAACTACTCTGTAGAAGGGGCTGGAAAATAACGAATAATGTTAATGCACCTCATATAAAGTTGCAAGCGGTCAAATATATTTTTGGCCAGATGATTTTATCATCAGATATAGACAGGGTGATCAATAATGAAATAATGGGAATGTGTTAATAATTTCAGAATATAGTAGTCAAATAATGACTGACTGGGAAATTATGGGGTGTTCTTTTTGTTTTTGTTTTGAGAGCTATACATGTTAGTACGAGTTCAACACGTACACTGATGGTCTTTGTTGCTCCAAACAAATTAATGGATGATTTAGAAACTTAGGTATTCTACCCTAACAGATGAAGGGCGAAAATGTTCTTTAGCCTGTAGGATAAACAGGTCAGTATAATGTTGCTGTTAAAAAAAAAAAAAAATTCAAAGAGCAAAAGTAATATATGAACAATGCATTAGGTAGAAACAAGCTATGAGAAAATAGATGCTCATTGCTCAGCCAAAACTGGTCAGTACATTATTACATGAAGTAGTCTAGACATTTTGATTGTTTTACTTTATATACAATAAAACCCTCGGCAAACGGCTAGGAGCAAATCCTTTACCTTGACATTACTTGTTTGCAAGAACAATATACACCGTTAGACCTCACGGTATCCTCATTTTGCTTTTCTGTGTACTGGATGTGAAATTCTTACTCTTATCCTAAAAATTAGGTAAATGTATCCTTCCTCCTTACCACCCCTGTTGATGACATCTAAAATTATATTTGATCCTGAAAAGGGAAAGATCATTCTGATTCAGAAGTTTTGTCTGCCTGCTATAATTCATGCAAAACTGCTATTATGTCCATCCATACTTTGGTAAATTAAATAAACAGTTGCAATCGGATTTGTTCATAATTGGGTTGGCTCTCAAGCAATTAATTTTCTCTTTCATAGTTGAGTTGGCACGTGAACACATAAAATCAAGGGCTGTTGTGCTCTCATAAATAAGCAGCTACAACTACTTACAACTCTTCTGAACAGCCTCCATAGGTGTTGAATAATTAGCAAGACCTCCCACAGGTTGGAAGAGTAGATGGATGACTGGACAATAATGTCCCTCAAATAAAATATGTTAAACATGCCATTTTTGGATAACATGAAGTCCACCGAAGCCTGTTCTTTCAGAATGTCTCCTGTAGATGCTTGCTGTGATGTGTGAAGTCATCATTTATTAATCTGGTAAAAGTTTTGAAATTTGATGATGAAGATTAAATTTGCAGAGACATCGTCTGTTAATCTCGTAAATATTTGATAAATATGAGGCCCTCTAATCAAGAGATTCTATCTCTGCATAACTATTTGTAAAGTATTTCACAATCCCTTACGTAACGGAAATAAGAACTCATCGGATATTAGGATTCTATTGGGCTTTTATTCAGATTCCATTAATTTTCCGATTCAGATACTAATCACACAATAATTAGAATTCATATTCTGACTTGAATGTGATATTGAAATCCTTGCCATTCTGGTAAATTGTGAATCGGGAATCTGGATATGATTGGATTAAAGTATATCCATTTGCACCCCTAATCTAGGGATCCTGGCTTATCATGTACAGTGGAATCGACTGAATATATGTCAGTCCTTGCAAAACATGACTGTTTTTTTTAAGATATATAGTTCACATGCGAGTATTCTGTTTTCAGGATAATGCAAGCAACTTAAAAGCTCAGCTGGATCAACAGAAAGGTGTAGTCGATAATCTAGTATCTAATACTCGGGTGAGTTTATCATCTCTATTGATCAGTTTTTTATTTTAGTTCTTTTTTACTTCCTTGCAAATTAAACTCTTAAAAAATTGGCTTTGTTTAATTTCTACCATCTGTTGAATTAAATGTTGCAACAATTTTGCATCATGAGTCCTAACATTTCCTTTTCTAGTCATAAATACATTTTGATTGATTATACCAACAATGATACTGAGCTTGAAAATTTTGTGCCGACAACTTTTTCCTAGTGATGGAAACACTGCTGAAACTGGAGTATATATTATTTCCATATCGGCTTGCCATGGACTCGGATGCAGCTACATTACTGGTACTGCCTGGAAGATACACATTATACACTTGGAAAGTATCAACATCTCATATGTGATACTCTAAGCTTAACATGACATCATATGGCACAACAGATAAAGTGTCTGGTGTGGAAAAATTATAAACCTAAACTAGATATAGAGAGAGTTTATGTGGAGAGAAGTAAGTATGTTGGTTCCTAAGTGAAGTCCTGTAGATTATATATGTCATTCCCTTGAAGGGTACAGGCGTCTACCAGCGTAGCACACTGTGGTTGTCCCTCGTGTGACTAAATCTTTTCTTGTGTAATTACAAAAACTGATTGTTGCATGACTGCTTTTCCACAAATTTCCATGCATTCAGTTGGTAAGTATGAGCTCGGCAACTTGTGTTATAATTAGTGATGTTCACCTACATGAAGAGGATGCAGAAAAAAGAAAATTACAAAATTATTAGATACGTTGTTTATATGACATATATGTATTCGGTATAAGTTTCTTGGATGCTTGTTTTATGGGGTTTTTATCTAAATGAATGGTCTTGTGTCACAAAGTATTAGCGGAGGCATCTATTAGCGGAGGCCATTAGATGCACCAGTTAGGAGAAGTGAAGAGATTATTATCAATGGATAAAAGACTGGTGGTATGCCTAAGAAAATTTGGTAAGAAACTATTAAGACAGATGTAGCAAACTTTAACTTAGTGGAGGAGATAGCTCTCAACAAATCTGAATTGGAAGAGTAGGATTCATGTAGCTAACCCTAAAATCTATGTAGCACGGACACGGATCCGACACGGTCATCCGACACGCCGACACGAGGCAAATCCTAAAAAATACATAGGATACGTGTGTTCAACACGTGTGTCCGACACGGACACGACACGACACGGCTTCATGTTATGCGTGTCCGTGCTTCATAGCCTAAATTTGGGATAGAGGTTTTGTTGTAGTAGGAGTAGTAGTAGTAGTAATTGAAACAATACAAATGTTTGGAATTGGGATTGTTCTTTTCCATCCAATCAAACTGGCATTGTCCAATTCTGTATCTTCGAATTCAAAAAAATTCACTGAAAGTTGCAAGGCTGGTTTTCATGCCTGTGTTTATCTAATTGTTATAGTTTTGTCTGGAGAACAGACCAGTGCTGTTCATTTCATTCAAGCTGCCTCTCTTTTTACTTCTTCATCCTTATCGTTTGTCCTTCAGACAATCCTACATTCGTCAATTTCTCATGTCATTCTGTCTCTTATAGAAGGCAACCAAATCCACTGAATTTTACCTTTTTAAACTGTATGAACAAGATAGATACGTCGTGTGTGTACATTCACAATTACCTTTATGCTTGAGGATGTATATCCATGTATGTATATAGGTGTAGGTGTGTGTGTGTGTGTATGCACGTATTCATATATAGTAGACCTCAGGTTTCTCTTTTTCCCTTTAGTTTTAGGGTTTTCATCATCTAGACCTTCAATTATTTGTTAATTCTATATTGGACCCTATAAATCTAAATTAGGCCTTCATGTTTTCAAAATATGTTGCACATGTTTTTAGATCTTATGAAACAGATTCACAAAACTCTTAAGGGGTTATATCATCTAATTGCATAGAAGAGTATGTTTAAAAGTTCAACAACTGTCTTTATCAATGTTTGAAAAAACTTTTCTGCGACTCATTTCAAAACTCGCATCAAAACTTTTTGAATTGATAATTGATTTGAAACTCAAAAGAGAAGCTACTTATCCCTTGAAGCATTCGCCTTATCGCTTAAAGCATAGCAGAAGTGTATGCTTTGCAACTTATAAAGCGCTTCTCTTTTGAAACGTACGCTTTAGACACGATAGGAGGACATAAAAGCATTTTTTTACTAAACTAAAATATACCTATGTATCTTCTATATGACCATGTATATATATATAATATATAATTATATATATATATATATATATATATATAGAGAGAGAGAGAGAGAGAGAGAGAGAGAGAGAGAAATGGGTATGGGCTTGGTAGCAAGCAGAAAAAATTATGGCTTAGGTAGTGAGGTGACATAATCTCATGCGCACTCATGTTAAATGGTTGCGTTAGATATCCCGCATGTACTTCCTCAACCCATATTGTGATTGTGCGCACGTCACTACAAAGTACAAAATTTATGTTTTTTGGTAGCCAAACATCCCATATCATCTCATATATATAACTATATATATATATATATATATATATATATATATACTATATATATATATATATATACGAAGAGAGAGAAATGAGTATGTTTGGTACGCAATCATAAATTTTGTGCTGTAGTGAGGTAGTCCATTCGCCAATCCCTCAATATCAATGGTGACAATATCCCCTATGCACTCCCCAAATCCATGTGAATTGTGGTGCGCCCCATTTGAATGAGTGGAGGAGAATATGATACCTCACTTATCAGCAGCAAAATTTGTGCTTGTACCGAGCATAACCCGCATATTTCTCATATATATATATATATATATATATATATATATATATATATATATTATATGAGAAATATGGGTATGCCTGGTACACAGCACAAAAAGTTGTGCTTGTTTAGTGAGATTGACCATAATCGCCTCCAGTCATTCAAATGGTTTGCATATCCATGGCACTTCTCAACCCGATAATGAATGTTGACGCTCAGTTTGAATGAGTGGAGAGGATTGTGGGCCCACATGCACTACCGATGGGGGGGCATACAAATTTGTGCTGGTAAGCTAAGCATACCCATATTTCTCTGCTCTACTCTCTCTCTCTAGTATATATATATTATATATATATATATATATATATATATATATATATAAATATATATAAGCAAATGTAAGGGCTTATTTATTATGATTTGGCATCTATACTTTGCATATTTAATTCTTATTTACTAATGAGGACATGAATGAATCTATTTTAAATTGTTATACCACTATATGTTATATGTTCATAATATTTACAAATTTTAAAATTAAAATATATTTAAACTCATGATAGGGTCTAACTCTTCGCCTTCTGCTTCACCTTTTTAAATGTTGGTTTATATAAATTTATAAATGTTCTAATATAATTGTAGGTTCTAATATTATTTTATTCACAACTATCTATTCTATTGTTAGCTTTTGGAGAGCAAGATACAAGAGGCTAGGTCAAAGAAAGACACTCTAAAAGCCCGTGCACAGTCAGCAAAGTCTGTACGCTTTTCTGCTTTTATGATTGGACTTAGTTTTTTTTACTTTTTGGTTTCTAGTCTAATCGGACTGATGGTTTCTCAGGACTGCAACTAAAGTGAGTGAAATGTTGGGAAATGTCAATACAAGCAGTGCTCTTTCAGCATTTGAAAAGATGGAAGAGAAAGGTATGCTTTTTAAGATCAGACAGTTACAAAAGTTCTAATTTGACTAGTATTCTGGGAAAGTAGCAAGATAAAAGTTTCAATGAATATCATAATTTACGAAAGCAGAAGATACATGTAAAGCTAATTACTGGATTTCCCCTTGCGTTGCCTAACCTTGCTTGTCCTGTCAAAATTTCAGACGCGCTGTCTTTTAACTAGAATTGATTTAATATTGTTCTATAGTTTTTTCATCTTATATTTCCCTGACTGATCTTTATGATTATGCAACTTGAAATCAACAGTTATGGCTATGGAGTCCCAAGCGGACGCCCTTAATCAGTTAACGACCGACGATCTAGAAGGGAAGGTAGCTTTTCTTTTGAACTACCTTATTGTTTTGTTGTTAAAAGGTTATTCAAGTTTTTAACCCAAGTCCTGATTTTTATTTCTGCAGTTTGCGATGCTTGAAACCTCATCAGTTGATGATGATCTAGCAAACTTAAAAAGGGAGATAGCAGGGAGCTCACCGGTAGTATTTTTTGACTAATAGTGATAATATTACCAACTTGGGTTATTGTCAACTGCATCAGTAGACCTTTTTATTTTGCTCATTGCCTATTTTAGTTTACAGCTTCTACCTTTTCAAAGTTAGCTTAAAATCACCGACTAAAGCCTTTTAGGTCTCCAGCTTAACAGTTCAAATTATATCATTAGCCCTGCTCAAGAACACAACTTGTAATTAATTACACACTTTCTGATACCAAATGTATTAGTTCATGGCATGTAATGTAACATTAATGAGCCTATACATAACGGTTGGTAGTTAGATGTTCGAAGTGCAAACTAAGATAATCTTTTGGACAAAGTTAGATTATCATCATCATAATTTGATATGAGTGACGGTGAAAAGGAAATTAACTGATTTGGCAGAGAAAGAAATTGATATTTTGGATCAGGCTAGGTGGAGCTGGATGTGAATATATCATGATTTGATGTATTAATGTTCAGAAGTATGCAAAGCCAAAATAACATTATTTAGATGAGTAAAAATAATACATTTAGTGTCAAAAAGTATGTGCAGAATGAAGTGTTTGGGTTGGATGAATGCATCCATAGGACCATAGGGGTCAACTCAGATAACTAAAGCAGGGGACAAATTTATGAAATGAGACAAGGACCTCTTGTTCCAGTAAGTGTCTAAACTTGGGATCACTTTCTGTCAAGCATCTTATGAGATTCTGCAGCAACTTGAATTGACTTACATTATGGAAGTTAAAAAAATAAAAGAAAAAGAGAGAGAGACAGAACTTTGCAATTATCTAATATTCATGTTATGGAAGAGACTGATGCTTGTGGGACATTTTCAACCTTATTGGAGAAGTTTTCTCATGCTTGAGCAAAATGAAAAATGCTATTAAGAAAAAACTGAAGAAATCATCAAATGGTGTTTGTTAAGGGGGAAGACTTGGTTCATTTGTATAAAACTTATACTAAAGAATATGAAAATGTATGTAATCATGGAGGATGCACCACTTCAGGATCAGATTATGCAAAACAGTTGGGGATGAGACTAGTAGATAATGGTTGTAGTAATTGAACTTAAGTTTGAAAGGTTACATTCTACTATTATAGATTTCTTCTAGAAGAATTTTGGAAGGTTGCTCTTTGTTGAGTTAGCTTAACAGGGTGAGTAATTGTACAAATTTCCCTGCCTGCTTTTTTTCCTGCTAGGTTTTTTGGCGGCCTCTCGTGTGACCATACTTTCCTCTGCTATGCATTGGGCACCAATTCAGAGGATTAATTTCTGGTTGACATCCAGTTGTATTTTTCATAGCCATCTGAATAGTCTTGCGCTATACAGCTGCGCCATATTGGGAGAAAGCTGATATGATGACAGTAAAAGTTTTATGAATATTAGTGCGAAGTTTATAACCAAGAGACAATTGAATGGTACTTTCTCATGAAGTTATGTTTATGTGAAAGAAGGGATACCATGTCACTTGTGTCGTGAAGTAGAAAGATGGCGTGAAGGTGACTGTTTTTTGTGACATCTTCGGAAGTTAGGAGAAAGTTTAAGAATAACAGGAACCAAACCTTGTGTTGTAAATTGAAATGCAATTTGATGAAGAGAACCAAATCGTAACAAGATGAGCATGGCGAAGAGGGACTTCTAGGTTGGAATTTTGCTAAGAATGAGGAAAAAAGAAATACTATAAGTGTCCTTTAATTAGAAAATCATATAGGGGAGATAGGGTATGAAGACATGTGGCCTAACATGAATCTTGATGCGCACATCACTCTCAACTATTAGTGTAGTTACTATCTGTTATCAGTGCAGGCTGCACTGATGGCAATTGTCAAATTGTTAGACAATAGTGATTATACTGATAGCTGATAGTGATGTGTGCATCAAGATTCATACTAGGTCATGTGTCTTCATCCCCTATATCTATATAGGGCCCTCAAATAGGATCCCCCAAGAAATAAAAGGATAGACAGCAGCATGAAGGACATTTGTTAACAGATTATAAGATATTGAAACAACTAGAAGTTTTAGCAACAAGCTTAGCATATGTTACACAATGATTTCCTTGTCAAGATCCCACAAGGAAATCTCAAGGTTCTCAAGGTTAACTGGAAGTGTAACAAGCAACATCCTGTATCATTCTCAAGGTTCTCAAGGTTCTTAAGATTTAACTACTGAGTTATCATCATAAGAATGACTTCAAAACCTTGAGAATGATACGGATGTAAGCCATTATGTGAATTACTTGCATTTTATGACACAACAAATCTGAGGGCCTCTTGGTTATGTTTACATTCATTATAACTAGGGAAAATTGTGTCAAGGCCCCAAAAGTAATATCTTCATGCGCTGTAGCCCCTTCATTTCCCCCATGTGGTTCAGCTTCAAGAAGTGTGACATCTTGTGCTGCAGTTCTCTTTTAGCAATTATTACTAGCCAACTAAGTATAGAGAGAGAATAAAAAGTACAAAACCTCAAAATACCCTTATCCTTTTAATGTTAGGTCTATTTAGAACTAACGTTAGGTCTATTTAGAACTAACATGAACTTTTATTAGAACTAACATGAACTCTAGTTAGAACTAACACGAACTTTTATTAAAACTAATTTAATTCCTTTTAAGTCTAATTTAAATCATGTTATGTCTAATTTAATTTATTTTAAGTCTAATTTAATTGGACTTAACATGAAATTAGACTTGAAAAAAATTAAATTAGATTTAACATGATTTAGATTAGACTTAAAATGAATTTAACATGATTGAAATTAGACTTAAAATATCGTGTTAGGTCTAATAAAAGTTCGTGTTAAGTCTAATTTCTTGTTAAGTCTAATAAAAATTCGTGTTAAGTCTAATTTCATGTTAGGTCTAATAAAAATTCGTGTTAGTTCTAATAAAAGTTCGTGTTAAGTCTAATTTTCTGTTAGGTCTAATAAAAGTTCGTGTTAGGTCTAATTTCATGTTAGATCTAATAAAAATTAGTGTTATGTTTAATAAAAATTCGTGTTAGGTCTAATTGGAGTTCATGTTGGTTCTATTTCGTGTTCGTGTTAGTACTAATTCATGTTAATTCTATTTCGTGATCATGTTAGTTCTAACTCAGTTCGTGTTAGTTCTAATTCATGAATTAGAACTAACACGAACTGAGTTAGAACTAACACGAACTGTTAGAACTAACACGAACTGAGTTAGAACTAACATGAATATTCCCTTCTTTTTTTTTCGTGTGTTCTCCTGTTACCTGACGATTTTTTTTCCATGCGCCTGAGGCTGCCCTCTGCTCTCTTTTGATTTTTGGATTTTTTGCCTTTTCTCCTCGTCTTATTCTTCTTTGTCCTTTTTCTTCCTTTCGTCCTTTATCTTTTCGTCGACTTTTTCTTTTATGGGATTTTTTTGTTTTTTCTTTTCATGCTGTGTGTGTCTGAGGATGCTAGCTCCTTTTCCCTAATTTTTATTTATTTTTTTTATCTCTTTCTTCTTTGGTCTTCTCAATTTTTTCGTCTTCTTCTGCCTTTTTTCTTAAATTTTCTTTAGGTCCCCATATCTCCAACACGAAATTTTAGGTCTAATTGGTGTTCATGTTAGTTCTATTTTGTGTTCGTGTTAGTTCTAACTCAGTTCGTGTTAGTTCTAATTCAGTTCTTCTTAGTTCTAATTCATGAATTAGAACTAACACGAACTGAGTTAGAACTAACACGAATATAAAATAAAACTAACATGAATTAGAACTAACACGAATTGAGTTAGAACTAACACGAACACGAAATATAACTAACATGAACACCAATTAGACCTAACATGATTTAGAACTAACACAAATACGAAATAGAACTAACATGAACACCAATTAGACATAACATGAGTTAGAACTAATATGAACACAAAATAGAACTAACACGAACACGAATTTTAGGTCTAATTAGAGTTCATGTTAGTTCTATTTCGTGTTCGTGTTAGTTCTAACTAATGTTAGGTCTAATTGGTGTTCATGTTAGTTCTAGTTCTAGTTCGTGTTAGTTCTAACTCAGTTCGTGTTAGTTCTATTTCATGTTCGTGTTAGTTCTAATATATGAATTAGAACTAACACGAAGTGAATTAGAACTAACACGAACTGAGTTAGAACTAACACGAATACGAAATAGAACTAGCATGAACACCAGACCTAAAATTTTGTGTTAGGAGACATGGGGACCTAAAGAAAATTTAAGCAAAAAAAAAAAAGGCAGAAGAAGATGAAAAAACTGAGAACAAGACCAAAGAAGAAAGAGACAAAAAAAGGGGAGAAGGCGCTGGCATTCTCGGACAAACACAACATTGAAAGGAAAAAAAAATCCCATAAAAAAAAGTGGATGAAAAGAAAAAGGACGAAAGGAAGAAAAGGACAAAGAAGAATAAGACGAGGAGAAAAAGACAAAAAATCCAAAAATCAAAAGAGAGCAGAGGGCAGCCTCAGACGCACGAAAAAAAAAGGTCAGGGAACAGGGAACACACGAAAAAAAGAAGGAAAAATTCATGTTAGTTCTAACCCAGTTCGTGTTAGTTCTAACTCAGTTCGTGTTAGTTCTAATTCATGAATTAGAACTAACACGAACTGAGTTAGAACTAACACGGACTAAGTTAGAAATAACACAAACTGAGTTAGAACTAACATGAATACGAAATAGAATTAACATGAATTAGAACTAACATGAGTTAGAACTAACACGAACACGAAATAGAACTAACATGAACTCCAATTAGACCTAACACGGACTTTTATTAAACCTAACACGAATTTTTATTAGACCTAACATGAAATTAGACCTAACACGAACTTTTATTAGACCTAACATAAAATTAGACTTAACATGAACTTTTATTAGAACTGACACGAACTTTTATTAGACCTAACATGAAATTAGACTTAACAAAATTTTTTATTAGAGCTAACATAAAATTAGACTTAACACGAACTTTTATTAGACCTAACACGAAATTTTTAAGTCTAATTTCAATCATGTTAAATTCCTTTTAAGTTTAATTTAAGTCATGTTAAGTCTAATTATATTTTTAAGTCTAATTCATGTTAAGTTCAATTAAATTAGATTTAAAATAAGTTGAATTAGACTTAAAAAGGAATTAAATTAGTTCTAATAAAAATTTGCTTTAGTTCTAATTGGAGTTCATATTAGTTCTAATAAGAGTTCATGTTAGTTCTAAATAGACCTAATATGAAAGAGATAATGACATTTTAGTGTTTTGTACTTTTTATTCTCTATATGCTTAGTTGGCTGGTAATAATTGTTAAAAGAGGGCTGCAACACAAGATGTCATACTTCTTGAGGCTGAATCACATGGGGGAAAAGTGAAGGGACTGTAGCACATGAAAATATTGCTTTTGGGGTCTCGACACAATTTTCCCTTATAACTAACTACGTGGCAACTTTTATCCAATGTGGAGCAACCTATGACCTAGCACTTGCGACTTTATTTATTCATTGTGCTTCCATCCTACTCTGCAACAACAACGACAACAAAACAACAAAGCCCTTATGCCATATTTTGGGGTTGATACATGAATATTGTTCTTTCATTTTAAAGATTATCTTCTCCACTAAGTTAATGCCCCGGTTTCAGAACTACGAATTATAGAACTTTGGAAATAAGTTTATAACTGTTCATTTCTGAACAAAAAAGTGAATACTGAAGAAACCGAAAGATCAGTTAATGCGGTCATTTGGCTATTCTATATTTTCCTTTTCCTTGAACCAAAAACCTATTTGAGCCCCCCCCAACCCCACACCCCCCAACCCCACACACACACACATCAAACACAACACAACACACAAAAGAACTTGAAAGAGATGTGATAAATGCAGTAAGTTCGCGTGTTCTTAATTTTTTGCCCTTTTAGTTTCTTTGTTTGTCTCCAATTTAACCAAGAAAGTTATCTGGTTAGCAAAACAAGACTTCTTAAACTAATGGCACTAGTATTAACTGTAGACAACACTAGCACAATGATATGTCAAAACAAGACTTTCACTTTTAATCATTAAATCTATCTGGTTAACAACATGAATTTAAACTCTTTTAGACTCTCAGATAATGGTTTTGGAAGCCTATCTTAACAACTGAATTAGACATAGGTTCAAAAGATTTTATTTGCAAGAAACTTCCTAACATTAACAGTAATGATAAGCTTTTGATTACCGCATCTGTCTTAATTTCTCTAATTTCCCTCCATACATCTGACCTTTTCGACAACTTCATCCTGTCCCTGTGCCCCCTGCGCTGGGAAATAGAGAAGTAGCTATTTTAATTGAGCAGTGATCATTCTGCCTGATCTGTTAATTATCTCACATCATGGCAGAAAGGGGAGCTCCCTGCCGGTAGAACAACAGTCAGCAGCTCAACCTCATCATTTCCATTTAGAGATTCAGAGATCGAGAGCGAGCTGAACGAGCTCAGGAGGAGAGCCAAGGAGTACTAGTTTCTATCCTCTTGCCTTTCTGATCTCAAATGAAGCTCACTTCATGTTTGTGGATTAAAAATTCTACTTCTGGCTATGTACAATGCCTGTATCCTAAGCTGAAGGATGAAAGTGAATGTGGGAAAAGTAACAGAGGAGATCTCTTGTGATGGATTGCTGACAGTCCAGAAGGTCAACCGTTGCATTTGCAATTATTTGACACATATGTACGATATAATAGGCAAGCTTTTATGTGTATAAAGAATTAAACTGGTTTTGGTTTACTTGTTGCAAAATAAGGCCATATTAGTTGGAAGAATGATTTTGCTTTATCATGTTGAGTTTGTGATGAAGACTGCTGAACTTACTGACCATTTAATGCTGCTAGTACTTCATATATTTGTATAGGATTTGGATCCTCCCTATTACCAAAAAATTAGCGGGGAGACTATTACCTTATAGACAGATGGTTATCTGTTTAGCGGGTTGTTATGATTAATTCTAATTCTAATATTTTCTCATACTCCCAATAAGTCAATAAATACTAATAAGGTAGACCAGGTAGTGGTTTTTCCGCTACTTTTTGTTTTTAATATTGGATAGCATCTGGATCTATTTGACATGTGAGTAAAAACAAAAGAAAGATTGATTTTTTAACTTACAGGTATCTTATATTCATATAAATCATTGCCTTTGAAGCCCGTTTTGTAATTTACAGGTATCTTATTTTCATATAAATCATTACCTTTAAAGTCCACTTAGCTAAACATGAAAGAGACTCGGTTTCCGTCTCGCTTGAAAGAGATCCATGAGACTCCACAAGTCCGAAGTTTTTTCTTCCTATCTTATTTTCATATTAATTTATGAGTATTTTAAATGGATAAAGTGATAATTCAGGGAGCAAGGTGAGATTGAAAACGATAGCTTAGGAGGGCAAGGTCGGCCTGGTTCACGAGGTAAATAGCTAAGGGGTACAGGACGAGACTAACACATAATAGCTAGTCAGAGGGCATGAACGTCAAAACTCTCACTGTTACATTGGGGTGGATTGTTTCGCTCTAACTACCCCCAGTGCCTCAACTCAAAACTCTCTTCCTCCTCCTGTGCGCTCTCAATATTTGCTCGCTGCTCCGTTTAGTCGTCGGGGCGGCGTGAAATCAAGAAGAAGACGAAGAACAACACATGCACGTTTGCAACGCAAAACAGCACTGGCCTCGGGCGGCGCAGACGCACCGTGCTCATGGAGGAGAAAGAAGGTGGGCGGCTCACAAATCAAGAGCCCCTCCTCCATGTCCGCGTCTCCATCTTCAGCCTGAGCCTGATCGAGGAGGACTGTTGTTCATCTTCATCGTCCGAAGTGATGATTGAGATTTTACAACCTGTAAAATGGCCAGTGAGTTCGAAGATGCCTGAGCCGGAGGAGCTGAGGAGGAGTACTCACTGCCTTCGACGTCATCACCAGTGACGATGCAAGGTGCTCGAGGCAAGTGATAAAATTTTCTCCTCCTCTTACCTTGTTATTTGCCTCCTCCATCGTCGTCGTCGTCCTCGTCTGATTCTCAGTATGTCAAGGTCTGAAGTTGCTCACCTGCTTCGTATTGACTAATACATATGACACATATCTTGTCCTCTGTGTCGACGGAATCCTCCACTGATGGTGCGTATGATGAAATAGGGAACGCCTCGACCTCATGACGTTTTAATCCTCGTGCTGAAGGTGGATGTATTAGAAATTATCGTCGCAGGCAAAACAATATGCATAGGAAGATTAAGATGCCTCCAAATGTGATGCTTACTACTATGGAGTATTTTACCCAGTCTGGCTTTTCAGCCATGTCAAATGATGTTGCGTACCCATAATGCGGAGTCGTCTCTATTTACAAAAATTACATGCTCCATTACAAATGTTAAGTGTGTTCACATAATATTTTTTTTTAGATTTGTAATCCACCCTACATCCAATAAAAAAAAAAAGTTGAAACAAACAGCCCTAAAAATATGAGGGCCGACAAACATAGCCAAATTTGTCATAGTCACGCGGGCTAATGAATACTAAGCCGCAGGCAATTTTAAGCCATGACATGGAACTAAAGAGTTTGCTAAAGAAAAAGTAAGACACCAATCAAAATAATGAAACTCACCGAATACACGCACCATGCACTCTCTCCATATTCACAACCAACTCCATTAATGTCCCAGTATCCTCCACATACACCTCAGGCATCCATAGACTGCAGAACTAATGTGCGAACTTTCTTTTGATCCCTGTCAACTAGTTTCAGAGCACCACCATCCTCAATAAAGGTCTCAACCCTTGCTGCTCTCTTCTCTTTTCATCTATCATTTTCTCCAAATGTTTACACGAATAACACATCCCTTCCCTTGATATTAATGTGGGAAGAAAGTGCTCTATGCTCTATGCCGTTCTACTGCGGCCGCGAGGGTATCACTGCAGCCCAAATACGGGGCCCTCATCTGGATGCGGTTACCATTTGAGATCGACGAGGATTGATCTTTGTAATGATTTCTTGTTAGCTATGTTGTTTGAGAAAAAGGCAAATTTTGCCTTTGTGAATAGTCTCACGTTGGAAATTGAGATGAATAGTAAGGGGTTTATATTGGAACACCTCTTTCTCGGCTTTGAGAAATGTTTTGGGTGAGCTTTGAATAACACACACGCGCACGCAAGCAAGCCACGCCTCGACGCGAGCCACGCCGCATGCGCACGTGTTCATTTTATTTTAAAATATGAAAAGTGAATTTGGCCCTCACGCGATCTCAAATAATTGTGGATATTTCTTTATTTTAAAGCTTTTAAAGAAATATTTTGAATATGTTTCAACAGTTTAATGGATTCAAAGATTTTCCATGACTTAGTTTCTGATAAAAATGGGGAAACAGTGAAATCCGTAAAATGTTTTAACTAAAATGATGAGTTTTAACTCGTCCACTTGATTTGAAAATGTTTAGCAAATTTTGATAAGTGATGTGTTTCTAATTTAATAAGTGATTCTAGATGCCTTAAAACCCTCAGAAAATCCACTATGGAGTGTTCTGCCTGTCATATGGTGAATGCACCTTTATTTGGCCCTTCTGTATTCGGCCCTTCTGTATTTGGCCCTTCTGGAATTTGTTCTGGTCCCTCTGTATTTGGCCAGTAACCTATGATAGTGTTAGATACATTCGATTCCCGGGAATTATCTGTTATGTAATGCGGTTAACGCATTCTCATGCTACTGGGCTAAAATTCGTAGTCTTAGTGTGATCTATGAGGTGATTTTCACATTCACGAATGACTCATCGAGATTTAAGATTCTGACAATTGACTGTGAAATAGTGAAAATAACAAACCTATGGTTCTTGCACAAATTTAATAGTCCATTTCTTTCTTAGTAATTACCTTGTTTTAAAAAGGGGTCTGGTTTTGGAATATATTACAATGTATTTAGTTTGCAAATGAGAAAGAAATATAAACTGTTACATTCTTCCATAAAAATATCAATAGTATGTTGTTTGGACCATAATTACAATTTTTTTTTAAATTCTGGTGCAAAACTTATAATTCATTATTTCTGAGAATTATGCTTATTATTATTTTGTTAGTTATCTAGAAATTCTAGTGAAAAATGTTCTTACTGAGCCCTAGCTCATCTCGTTGTTTTTAAAATTTTCAGATCTGGCGTAGCTACATAATAGCCAAACTTTTGGTTATGACGCTTTGCTGAGAGGTGTTATATGGAAAGCCTCCTTTTTGATGTCACATACAGTCAACAATGTGCTGTATTTAGTAAAATGCTTATAATGGTGAGCTTGTGGGTTGTAAGTACCAATTATATACATGTATATAGTTGATCAGACTTCTATCATCAATAGGTTTATAAATGTTTTGAGATAAACTATGTGATATGAAGTGCCAAACTTGACTCATGCATGAGACTTATCTTGTGCATGGGTCGCTGCTGTTATGTAACCTGTATTTATGAATTTCCGCTGCAGTTTCGGGGCGTAACAATAAGATGATATCGGAGCCTAGGTTGTAGGTCGATTGGATTTGGAAAATTCTTTAGTGATAAGTGAGAATGTTAGATTGCGAAGAAATAAATGATCTCTAGTGCCCTATTTGGAAAATAATCAAGAATAATATGACATATTAATTCATTAAGTGATTTTGAAATATATACATGTTAATTTCGTTATTGATTTGGAGGCATAATGTTTGAAATTATTGGACGATATGATTTTTATTTTTCTCTTTAGTTTTGATGTCATGGAATGTGAGGGATAGTATGGATAATATTATGTCAGCGAGAATAAGTTGTTATGGTTAAGTTATTTAGTTGGGTACTCTAATAATTATAATTATCTTATTTGTTAGCCTATTGATGATTGATATGATTGAACTACTGTGATAAAAGGTTTTATTTTGGTGATAGTAATAGATGGATGACTACACCAATTCTATGCATTAATGAATCAAATATTTAGATTTATCATGGAGTAATTTACAATATTTTCACTAGTTCTGTATTGAATTTTCCAATAGCTAGGAAGCCTAGGGCTCACTTGAATTATTCTTGGTTTTCAATAGTTCTAACATGGATGTATTTGCCCCATGTCTCTTGGATTTATAGTGTAAATACTAAGAGTCCATTAGGACTAGAAAATATATATTTGCAATCTAAATAAACTCTCTAGCTGTGATGCCTCCTTATAAGTGGACCCTATAAACTAGAGTTATTAGGCATTAGTGCAACGTGTTTGGTTTCCAGAAAATGAGTTCCTTTGAAAAAATTTGTTAAAACTTTAAATATATGTCATTCATATTAGTGGAATTCAGTGTCTTGATTCATGATGCTTAGACTAATATTTCCAATGGATAAAAAAAAGTAAGTGGAGTTATCAAGATTCAAAAGATTGATCAAATATACAAGACTCATTATCATGATTATTAAATTGAGGTATATATTGATGGTTTAGTATTGATAATAAACATGTACATGTGCAAAATAAAGTGGAAGATAATAAGTTATCTTATACCTTATGATTAGAGTTACACACATGAATTGAAGTTTGTCATCTTGATTACTTACTAAAAGTTGGAGATTATCAGTACAAAGAAATACATGATATCAAGTGTAAATGAATTGAAATTATGAGAGATATATGATTCCACCATTTTATAAATTAATTAAGGGAAGAAATTGGATAAAGTTATTGAATAATATAATTCAGAAGAGTTAGAAAATTTTGAAATGAATTAGTGGGTCAATGATTTTTAAGGGTTAACTTTAGAAGTGATTGTTCAAATGATTTGATTTTGAGCCAATATTTGATCTCTGACTAATTACTGTCAGTAGTAAGTAATGGCTAATGACATAGTTGAGATTCATCTGGACGTCGAGGGCAATCTCATATAAATAAGTAATTAAGGATGGAAATCAAGTTTCTTATGGGCTTTATTTTATTTAGAATCTGGTGAAAATAATATAATCATCCAGTTGGTATAGATTGTGCCTATTGTATGTTAGTGACCAGGAAAATGAATCATCCTTAATCAGTGGTCTAGGATAATAGCTATCCAAGACGGAGGACGACTTAAAGTAGATCTCTTGTAAAAGTATTTTCGTGGATTGTTCATTAAAAAAAGAGTAAACTAGTATTCTGAAGATTATGAGCATGGTGTAAGTTTGTACATGACAAGAATAATCGATGAAGAGTTATTGGAGTTTTTCTATTGTATTAGAAAGACAATAGTTAACCTTTAAATATACTTCTATTTTGTGTCATGAGAAGATGATGTTTAGAATTCAAAATCATCTGAATTTTTCTACTGAAGTTATGAATTTCGAGACTTCCTAAGAGTTACATTAGCCTTTAAATCATATTGATTATGAAAAATATGTAGGCTTGGATTACTTAGCTTCTATGCAAAAATATTATTATTGTTGGCATTATCAGAAAGTGTCTCCAGATTGAGTATACCTTCATATAGGAAGATTAAGTTTTAGCAAGTTTGGTGCCAGAATGAGTTTGTTGTATAGATTCTATATCACATAGTATCAAGCAAATAAAAGGAGCACAAGGTGAAATTGTTAAAGTATTGTGATGAATGTTTCATCAGTTCTAGTGTGTCACAGTGGGATAAATATACTATAATGCTTAAAAAAAGAAAAAAAGAAGTTCTACATAATCTTTAATGTCGATTGATAATTGCCACTAATGCTTGCTTTAACAATTGGAGATGCATGGTTTATCACCAATATGGTGACACTTGAAAGGAGTTATAATGTATAGCCGTATAGAATGAATTTTTTTATATATCATTTGAAATGCAATAAACTGTATGATAAAATTCTCACACTCATGATTTGGAGTTGACGATAGTGATCTATGCTCTGAAAATTTGGACACATTATCTTGATGGTGTCCAATGCAAGATATGTGCTAAGCACAAATGTTTGGAGTATGGGTTCAACTAAAAGTAATGAATTAAGGCATAGAATAACGATTAGAACTTTGAAGGTTTAGTAGTGTCATCTTAGTAAGAAATATGATGGTTGATGTCTTAAGTCATAAAAGACTCATGTGTCTCATTTAATTATACCTCAAAGGAGAAGTTGGAGAAATTGGATCATGCATAATCGGAATTTAAGTCTACTCAATTAAAACCAAATTGAACGAAATTTTAATATATTTTGTTGTTAAAGGAGTTAAAAAGATAACCAGCAAAATGAATCTCATTTGGAAGTTAAGAAAGATGTGGGTAAGCACATTCAGTATAGGTATATAAGATGTACAAGATAGATCATTAATCTTTTAAATAGAGTTTTGTATATGAAAGGTCAGGGGAAAAAATCTGAATGATGCACATTACTATGTGTACATAGATATAAATAAATTAATATATTAGTGGACTAATGTGAAATGAGTATTGAAAAAAAAACGTGGTTGTCTTTGGCATGCCAAAAGACAAAAGTAGAAACATTAGAGATAAAATGTAGATTGATCTTAAATTAGATATACCATTGTGGGAAGAAAGAAAATCACCATAGACCTCATCATTAACGTCCTGATAAAACATTTGAGAAAGAATAATACTATCTAGATAATACTCGACTGAATACTAAGCTAATATACTTTTTCCTTCCCATGTAAAATTTTCATTGGAAAGGTTGACCAGGTTTTTACATTCACAAGATGATAAGATTTCATGACTTACTTGTGTCAATAGTAACAATTAGGAGCTCAAGTTCTTACAAAATATTGGAAGAGTATTCACAGAAATTTGTGGATTGGATTTAATTTTTTCAGCACAATTTATCATCCATATACATGTGATAAAAGACAAGTAAATTTTGAAAAATATGTTAAGGTACTGTGTATTTGAAATGGAAGAATTAGGGGAAGGCTATCTACCTTTACTGAGTTTGTATAAAATAACGAGCATGAAGTCAAGCATAAAGATGACACCTTGTGACCTCTTATGCAGTAAAAAGTAGAGACCACTTATTTATCTAGATTTTGACGATGAGAGAAGCTCTTTGGAGTGGAGTCAGCGTGTCAACCTTCATGGTTCTGCTAGACTAAGAATCACGCTTAACAGAGTTAGACTTGTTGTAGAAGAAGAGAGCTAGGATTTCAAGGGGATATTAGGTCCAGGACATATAAAAAAAATCCTAAAATATCAAAATAAATTGACCAAGTACTGGACAAGTTAGCAATGCAATCACCTTTAATTGGAGTATGTTAAATAATTGATATATCAATTCTAAGAGAATTATATGAGATGCAGATTACGTTGAACAATTACTACCAGTGAAGCCCAACCCACACATAACGTATGAAGAAACACCAGAGTGTATTGTGAATCATAAATAGCAAGAAATTCGCTGTTGAATCATCAAATATGAGAAAGTTTAATAGAGAAACTACTCTGAGAGAGGTGCTACCTAAGGAAGGAGAGATCCTATTTAAGAGAAATATTTGGAAGGCTTTGAAAATATAGGCGTGTTAAGTTTCGAGGACGAAACTTTTTATTAGGAGGGGAGATCATCCCTAAGTTTGATATCATTATCATATCCAAATTTTCTCAAGGCTGTCCATGTTGTTTCAAGACAACCTTTCTCAATGAAGAGTTCATGAAGGAAAAGGAATCCAGTCAAAGTAAGGCCATTTTCGTTAACCCCGTCAGACATCTTCTCCTGCACAACCTTCTTGACTCCAGCAATTTCAGTAGGCTGGAGGGGAGCACTGAAGCATTTAACCTGAAAACAAATCCTTTTCAGTTGCTTAAGAACAAAAGATGCTACGATAAAGGTGAGCTTGCAAGTGACTATAGTCAAGAAAAAGGGACAACGAGCATAATAAAACCTGAAAGTCATTCAACTCAGAATCACTTAGTGCTCCATCCCTGTTAGTGTCACAGCGAGCATAATAAAACCTGAAAGTCATTCAACTCAGAATCACTTAGTGCTCCATCCCTGTTAGTGTCACAGAGAATGAATATCCTTTTCAAAGCCATTCAACTCAGAATCACTTAGTGCTCCATCCCTGTTAGTGTCACAGAGAATGAATATCCTTTTCAAAGCACTTATACACCGAGGCTTCAGTGACTGTGTTTCCTTGTCAAACAGTGGGGCGGTTGGATGAAGTACTGCTTTCTGTGCATAATAGAACACTTCTGGAACCTGCAGATTGGCATTGGTTTAGGTTCAAGCAAACGAGAAATAGAACAAACACGACACGTGAAAAGACAAATACAGCAGAAAGCACAGAAGTCTCATAACACCCTTTGACGTCTACGTTTACATTTGACAATAACACTCTTACCCATAGAACTCCATCCTAACTGTTGATCACTAAGTTTTATCAAGATTGGCTCGTGTATGCTAGAAAATTGGATGGTGTAGTATTGCAAGTTTACGGTGTAAATTTCGATCTTTTTAGCATGAGGACTAGCATTGTGACATTCCATCATGATTTCTATTAGCCCTTTCTAAGACACTCGAGTCAGCGGCACATGGGAATTTCTTAATCATTAACAGTATCCTATCCATAAGCATGTCCTTCTCTTTTAAGATTCCACCAGTTGTCTGCATAAATGTTCATGTGACTTTGTTTCATATGTTTCTATGTAAGCAACAATCTAATTCATATCAGTTCAAACCAAGCAACATCTCAACTCATCACATGGGCCCAAAAATACCATTTCAGCGGCCCAAAATTTCAAAACCAAATTCCAGAGAAGCCTCCTAACCCTTTAACTTATCATGATTTCTTATAATGCAGCAGTCTCCACACTCAGTCAAAAATTCACAATACCCCAGGCTAGATCCAAACTTTGGGGGAAAACACATAGGAAAACGATAATGACGTGATATTAACAATGTGGGACTTATTTGCGACAAACTTTTCACATAATCCCTAAATAACCAATCATAATGCAATCTAGAATGTCAAAGGCTGGATCTTTTGAAGTACCTGAATCTGCCTGAGGGAAGAACATTCAACGCAAGTCTCAATCTCCCGAAACTGCTGCATAATGGGCGACATATCCTGCTCCAAGCTCATCTGCTGCTCATCCCTAAGATCCAACTTGCATCCGACCACAATCACTGGCACTTTAATCTACCCAACGACAACAAACAAGAACAAAAAACCATCATCACACCAAACATCGAAACCCTAGCAAATAGAAAAAAATCAAGAAAAATAATATTTCACCTCCAGCCTCCTCAGCTCCGGAAGCCAGTAGGTACTCAGCCGATCCAGCGTGGACGGGCGATCGCAAGCGTAGGTCAGCACGATGGCGTCAGCGTTCTGGCACTCGGAGAACGCCTTGCTCTTGTCCTCGGGGCTACAAAAGAGAAAGATCACCACATTGAGATTGTTGAGAGAGAGAGAGAGAGAGTAGAGAGAGCGTACTTGGAGGGCGTATCGATGATGGTGAGGGGAACGCGATCGAGGTAGTAGTCGGCGGGTAGGTGGGTAGGCGGAACGACCCTGGAGGCACTCTCGGGGAAATTCTCGGTGGCGACAGAGGTGACGAGGCTCGATTTGCCGGTGCCAGCGTCGCCGATCACGACCACGCGGACGCTGGTGCGGCCTCCGAAGGCCTGGTTTTTCCTGCTAGGGTTTTTGTTGGGTGGGGGCGGTTTGTTTCTGCGTTGCTGCTTGCGGGGGGTGAAAGAAAGCGACGGGATACTTATGCAAGGAAAGGGGTGTTATTGGGTTTGGACTTTGAGGATCCGACCCGTGTAGTATATATTTTTGGTGATCTTGGATTCTCAACTTAGTATTATATTAGAACTAGTTTGATTGCACGTGCAATGCACGTGGTAAAATTTTTAATATTTTTTTAAAATTTATAATTTTATTTAGTTAAAGATTTGTTATTAAATTATGGAACGTAAACAATGTGTCAAACATATGACACAATCTAAACATTCAACATTTGAACAATGAAATTATATTTATTGATTGATCAGGCAATAGTACACTGCTTGCATCTATATGAAATCAAATATCGTCACAAGGATATACCTAATAGTAATGATTGATGATGTGGATGTAATTCCAAGCTCATGGCATTCGAAGCTTGACTAAGCCTTTGCAATATGTAATGTGTGAGTATATATATTCACGCATGAAAATTTCACAATCTCATTTAAACTGCAAAACACTCATTAAACTTTGTATGATCAAACATTATTAATAAGGTTGACGAGTAACTTTCTAAGGGCATAGGATTTGAATATAAACAATAGATGAATATTCCCCAGGATTATGGAAGAACAATCATCAGATAATCAAAGAATGTCAACACATCCAAACACAAAATAGGTGAACACCCTTGGCTACAAATCTCGAAATACTCTTGGATACTCAAAAGTCAAAACATATGCAAACACAGAAAGCAAACGAAATCAACACATTCAAACTGGAGTATGTACACAATAAGTGAAAATTAACCCCTTCAAACGACCTTATAACGAAATGCTTCAACTGAATTATCATCACACTAATATCATCAGCAGAGCCTCGATTAACAGAGAGATCGGGAAGCTTTTTACAAGCAGAGAGTGGTGATGAACACTAAGGGTCTGTGCAGAAGGGTTGAGCTATTCTACAGCCTCCTTATTGCTAACATATAAAGTTAAAGAAGGAACAATGTCATATCTCTGATCACAGCCTATATAGAGGATAACATAACAATGAGACAAGTTAAACCTGAAACTCACCTTATCCCACAACCCATCACAGGCGAGAATCAAAAACTCGAATTCAGGTTTAATTGCAAGGATTCTTGTTTCTGGGTCCGGTATGACCCATTGTTTCAAATGAGAGTCTTCAATTCCCCTTGAAACGGCTAGTATGCCTTGCAATCTCCATAATCCTTGGCAAAAATAAATATAGCCACTCTGCATAGAGGACATATAGCTTTAATAACCATTAAGTTTACATCAGAAATGATACATAACCCATATTGTAATTATATTTACTCTATCCTCTTTTTGAACTTTTACAGAGTTAAACCCATCAAACGCAAATATCATATTCAAACAAATTTTCTATTTCAATAAAACATGCACATTAACATATAAACTCATCCAATTTAATAAAAAGTGACACCAAACCTACGGTGAAAATTATTAGTGATGTTTTCAGTTTCTAAACTTCTAAAAAAACAAAACCAAAGGCACACAAAAGTGTAACAAACAGTTCTGTTGCCACAAGCATTCACATTAGCAAAAAGACTCGTCAAATTAAACAAAAAAACTTATACGCAATTCAAATTACATACTATACTTAGTTTTTTCCCCTTCCAACTATCAAAAAATTCAAAACTAAGAAAAACACACGTTTAACAAGAAGCTTTTCTATTTCAATAAGGAATGAAATATGTAGACTTAAAGAACTGGCCTACTTATTTCCCATTTACCAGAAATAATTATGTTCTATGAAAAAACATGAGCATTACAACGAAAATATTTTCAATGTGCAATGAGATAAGTTACTTACGAGGTTCTCAATTCTCTCCCTTTCATCCTCCCTCGATGACCGATGATCCGAAGTAAGTGCCTCAGCAGCACCCGAAATGCTCAAGACAGCCCGACAATCACCAGCATTGAACACAATAAGATCACCCTTCTTAATGAGAGCAGTGACACAACAAGATCCACTTTCAGCTTCTTCTTTAAGGAACTCTGCATCAGTCTTCATATACCCATTAGCAACCGCCTTTTCTATGTCTTCATCTTATCTCTTCATTTCAGTTATATTGTTTTCCCCAAATTGTCGGTAGCAAATTCAGCAGCTTGAGTACCACTATGACCATCGAAAAGATGACACATCAACTGAAATGTCGTTACAACCCTTCTAATCACAAATTTGATTCTTTTTGAAGATGAAGGTCATCTACGTAATACATAACATGTGATATATAACAAGAAGACTCTCCGCTGATACATCAAATGTGATATATAACATGTGTTGCCTACACATCTACACATGAGATCATGCATGCCATTGAAGAATCATGTACAAAAAAGATCAATAAGATAACAGAAAAGGAATGCTAGTGGTTATGAAATTATTGAAAATTTGGTTACAGTAGCCGATTTGGGGCATCATGTATACGACTGTTTGCCATGACATGATATTGTGATTAGGACTTTAGGAAAGACTCGTCTAAGTAATTTTATTCTATGGACTGATTTCTCTTTTAGGCACTTGGTGTGGGCTATCCTAGAGTACCAGAAGGTCAACCCTTATTTAAAAGAGCCAAGAAACAAAAAAAAATGGAAATGAGGTATTAGTTCCTTTTTTTGGATACTTAGTAATTTTGTATGTCTCATGCAGGTGATTTTAACCTACACGGGAGTAGTATCTTATTTTTTGGAATGTACCTGATGTCAGATGATAATTATCAATATACAAGTGATGAGGCATGCATCTACCAGCTGTAAACTTACAATTATGAACAATACTTTCCAAAAAGATACAACCCCAAAGAGGTGGGATGGAGCCATAATAGGTTTTTTAGTTAATGATAACACTTCATTTCACGGATAATTTAACAAAGATCAAGTCGTACATGAAATATCAATCCCTTGAATATCATTGAAGAATTTAATTTTCATTGCACGTGCAATGCACGTGGTAATTTTTATTATTATTTATTATAAATTTAAAATTTTATTTATGGAAAGATTTGTTATTACATTATTGAATGTAAGCAATGAATCAAACATATAGACATTAGCTAAAAATTCAACATTTGAACAATGAAATTACATTTGGTGATTGATTGGGTGATAGTACACTGATTGCAGCTATAATATGATCGATCAATCAAATATTGTCACAAGAATATAACTCAAAGTAATGTTTGATGATGTGGATATAAATTCAAGCTCATGGCATTAGAAGCTTGACTAAGCCTTTGCAATTTCTTGATTGACATTACAACGATATTTTTGAATGGAACATGCTTTTCGCATGGCAAGTATAAGACTGTACATATCTAACAGCAGGGTGGAGGCCATATGCAATAGGATAGCCTTTTTGCTATATTTACTATAGCTGTCAACATACTATACGAGTCAACTATTAGGTTGACATTATACGAATGCAAAAGCCTACTTGTCTTCAGTATTTGCAATAAAACATAAAATAATACAAACCGTCTTAATGGTGATTCGACGTCAATGATAGGAACATCTTCAAGAGTTGTAGGAGGTTTCTGGACAGGTGCTGACACTGCTGGTAATGGTTTTATTCTAATTTTACGTTCGTCTATAGTCGTCTCCCCATTCTCATCCCCTACATCCGGTGGAATGTTTGATATTGCTATCTCCTCTTCATGTTTATCCCTGGTAAAATAAAGTGGAAGCAATCTGGCAATGCAGAGTTACAAAAGAAGGATCAATAAGTCAACAATTACCTTCACTTACCAAGTTAGAAAAATTCTATCATTTTAATACTTTTGTTATTTTAACAAAAATCATTTCAATTTTCAAAGTAACAGAATATACCAAAAGGTACCTTTTGTATATCTCTGTATCAGAAGCCGTTGTTGTACAAAAGACCACATCATTGTTTATTAGAGGTATTCTAAAGCAATTACGATTCCACCTCATTGTTCCAAGATTACATTTCCACAAAAGCCCAATTACAGAGAGTTGTTGTAAATACATTAAACTGTAGTTCATGCACATTGAGTTTTTAGTAGGTGACCCTTAGTGTTTACTTGATCATCCTATGTTGTTTTTTGGTTGCACGATGCTGCTGTTTGTAATTGATAAGGATTTTGTTACTGTGTTGAAAGGTGTTTCCCCATTGTCTATGTGCAGATGGATAACTACACATTAAGGGTCTAACTTCAGAGAGCACAGGAATCCAATTCTATGCCCGGTCATCACCATCGAGACATATTTTAGAGTTCTTTGATTTTGTTTCATTTTGGTATGAACCTCATCAAGCATTTGCCTAGGACAGCATATGACGACTTCATCACTTGGAAAACAACCAGATATTTGTCCATTTTAGTAATTATTATTAGCTAATCTCGTGTAGCAAAGGTAAATATTTTGTATTTGTTTGGTTGCTTTGTATCACCAAAATCAATTTTTACTTTTCCAATGTCAAGGGATCTGATAATATTATTATCTAATATCTATATGTTGTATCTATTTTGTATTCATCATCTGCATATGTGATTCATGTATCACTTCTTTCTGGATATGCTTGTTCTGTATATTTAGGTGATTGCTCGTGTTACAAAGATTCATGCAATCACGATAATAGCATTATATATTGCGTAGTTATTTGAATTCTTCTATCTTCTTGTATATGATGTATGTTTTTCATGTATCACATCTACCTGGGTATCCTAGTGATCATTGCTGTTATCAAGATGTGTATATAATCAGCACTATCTATCGGTATTCCCATTGCTATGTTATTGAAAGAACTTTTCTGTATGAATTTGATAAGTAGAAATAATCATTTGTACATTAGTTGCCTTTTTTTGTTTCAAACCATTTTAATTTCCCTTGTACTATATGTTCTATTTATTAATTTCAGTGATACCTGGTTCCTACATGCTTTTACTCAGCAGCAGTTCACATATCCCATGCAAATTATGTGTTTTATTTTTTTTATCAGGAACCTTGTGTAGAATAATGGTAACTGGATTTACAAGGGGAGCGGCCAACTTGTGATCCCTTTATGTTTGAAAATGCATGTGAAATTAAAATAATTCTCTTTTATATCTGATTTTGTCTGTATTGATTTAGTTGTGCAGAAAGGATTTAAGTTTCAAACCATTTTAATTTCCCTTGTACTATATGTTCTACTTATTAATTTCACTGATGCCCTGGATCCTACATACGTTTACTCAGCACCAGTTCACATATCCCATGAAAATTATGTGTTTCATTACTCAGCACCAGTTCACATGTTTTATTTTTTTTATCAGGAACCTTGTGTAGAATATGACAAAAAAAGGAAAACAATAGGATATGACATGAAGGATAGGGATCATGAATGACCAACAATCTTATAAGCTTAAAAAACACTCCCATAAGAAAAATATGAACATACGATCAAATTGCAGCCAGCCTCTACCCAAGTACCCTCCAAGCATATTGGTCATACATGCAGCCTACAATTAGACTGATTGCTTCTTAAAGCAATTGCCAACACTTGATTTATTAGCCTCCAGTTCCCAATATAATCATTGGTCTCCTTCTTTATTGAATACAGTATAAATTAGCTACACTAATGCTCTCTAGGAGTTCCGTTGTGCTGGCATTTATTTAATAATCCAAAGAGCGCACAACTATTGAAGGTTACAACTCCAAGTCACCAAGTATCACAAAGCAAGCCCACAGGCCTTGTCTATTGTGGTCAAGGAAATCTTCAACATAATGAAATACATTATTATAGGCTACTTCCTTGTCAGTAGTGTCTATGACAAATGATATTTGTTTGTATTAAGCTAACTTGTAGCACTTTAATCTAGGAGTTCCATTTTGTTGGCATTTATCTAATAATCCAGAAAGCCCACAACTATTGAAGGTTACAACTCCAAGTCACCAGGTATCACAAAGCAAGCCAGCAGACCTTGTCTATTGTGGTCAAGGAAATCTTCAACATAATGAACATATAATTAGAGGCTATTTCCTTGTCAATAGCGTTTATGAGAAATGCTATTTATTTGTATGAAACTAACTTCTAGAATTGACTCACATAAAAACCTTGTAAACATATATGTTATGTTCATATAATGTAAAGCTCAGTATGAGTTAGCTTACCAAGACATCCACCCAAGTACTGGTTCCAAGCAAAATGGTAAATGCCAGCAGAACCTGAGAATAGAGGAGGAATAAAAAGAGATTTAACTTATACAGTCTACATAATCATAGTGTTACTGACACAAAAAAAGACATGCACTACAATTCTCTTTTGTTGTAATATAATATTATTGAAAAAATCATGTCGCACGAGGATCACCAGAAACATGGCTAAACATATTAAATTAAAGGCATATTGGACAATCTACAAAGAAAATCCTAGCAACTGATGCAGGGGGGAAAATATAGAAAAAGAAGGCTTTTGTAACAGGGCATTAATCTGTTTAATTAAATACAACCAAAAATAAATACTAACCCATGGTAAATAGGCAGCGGTAAAAGTGAAAAGGCCCAAGAAACTCATGTGGATGAAAGGATTATGCTTGCTCCAAACATAGACCTTCAGAAAATGTAACGAAGGGGGCCAAAGTTTAGAAGTAGAAAGTTAATCCATATATTGCTGTTCATATATATTGACACTATTTACTTTATATTGGATTTTAGCATACACGTACTATAATTTTTCAAGGCTACATGTTTCATCTTGCTTAATGCATAGTTTTGGACATGACGTACACGGATAAATTTGTTCTACTTGAACATATCTGCAAATAGGTTACCCATGCCAGCATATATAGGAAAATACTAATCTGACAAGTAAAAATTTTGCATATGCTAAAATTGAATTAATAAACAATCAGAAGGCTAACTGAATTATATATATATTATAGACTTACCATCATAAAAGTCAATGAATTACTGAGGAACACAATGCCTGCAAATTTCTCCGACACAAAGGGTATCATTCCACCTAAGAGAACAATTCCAGTCAAAGTAGTGGCACCAAATAAAAGCATGTAAAAGAAATTTGCAGTCCGTCCCCTGAATGAGTTCTCCTCAAGAAGCTTGCAGTATCGAGCAAGGAAAAATACTAAGATCAAGTAGATAAATTCAAGAATATCTTGAGGGCTCAAAATAAAGCAAATACATAAAGTAGACAAAAGAGAACATGAATCTAACGACAGAAATTAGAAATTTATGCGAGAAAGGGCATGAGTTGCCGCCGGAGTTTGATCCTCAGGCGGTGATGAAAAAACATTTAAAAATCAAAACTAAAATTTAGAAAAGGAGCAAATCATACATTCGTCAATGAGTCTCCTTCGTGATCGTAACAGATGGCCAATATCTGAGAAGTAAGGAGATGATGGAAGAGGAGGTGCGGTGATGATGAGAGCTTAGGGCTTAGGGCATCGGTTACTCATCGTTGGCAATTAATGGTTTAAGAAAGTGGGAGGGCGTTGCCGAAGGTGAAGCGTAACCGATGGAGAATGAAAGAAACGAAGGCTTTAGGGCTCCCCATTTTCTTAACTCTGTTTAATGATAAAAAGGGATAAAGTTGTTATATTTACAATAGCTGGAGGGTATTTTGGGCTAGGGAAAGTTTTTCATGAACTCCCTCTTTTATGGCCTGTTTGGATGGAGGGTAGAGAGGGGGAAGGGAAGGGAAATTTCATTTTAACCTTGTTTGGGAGTTTCATTTTGGAGGGTAGAGGAGGGGAATGGAGGGGAAATTTAGCCCAAATTCTTACACCCCAAATTGGGGTGTAATGGAGGGGAAGGGAAGGAAGGGGAAAAATTCCCCTTCCTTCCCCTTCCTTCCCTTCCCTAAGTAAACTCCCAAACACACCATTAAAGGGTAGATGATACCTGCGGAAACAGAGTGATCTATATCATTCACAGTTAGTTAGAGGGTTTGTTTGATAATTATAGGTTTTTCATTTACGTTGTAGATCACCTACTCTTATAGGGGTAGTTGTGATAGGATTTCTATTGTCTTAACTACACCCCTAAAGCATAAATTTACATGTTTCGTCCCTTAAATTTTGTTTGTGAGTTCATATTGTCATTTTATGCTTTATGGGTGAAGTTGAGATAATAGGAATCCTATTAGAATCATTCTCGTAAGAGCAGGGTATCTACATGATAAATGGAAGAGTTGTTATTCCGAAACTAACTGTCTATCTACCTATGAATTAATGATATATATCACCTGTTTTGATAGGATATTCTTGATGGAGTCCTTATTGGATTTGGATCCTCTCTAATATAAAAAGACAGTGGAGAGGCCATTACTCTTATGCTCATCCGTTAATTTTATTTTCTAGGAAGAGATGAATACAACATTTCCTATTCATAATTATAGGAGTCAATTAGCACGATCTCCTATTTTCCTTCAATTTAATCTACTTTCCTATTCTTCCTCCATTTCACCCTCTCTCTCTCTCTCTCTCTCTCTCTCTCTCTCTCTCTCTCTCTTCTCTTTTTTTTTATTTTTT